>NW_010425254.1:13608-29239 GCF_000710305.1 Buceros rhinoceros silvestris
ACCCCGTTCCATGCCCTGCCTTGCCGTTCTCCCCACCCTGCTCAGCAGCTGTAGCTCCTGTGAACATCACACAAGCGTTCTGGGTGCTGGCACCTGCATCTCCTCCATGCCAGCGAAGGGTTAGATGCTACGAGCGCTGCAGACGGG
Organism: Buceros rhinoceros silvestris; assembly: GCF_000710305.1. Classification (NCBI taxonomy): domain Eukaryota; kingdom Metazoa; phylum Chordata; class Aves; order Bucerotiformes; family Bucerotidae; genus Buceros; species Buceros rhinoceros. The sequence continues at coordinate 13,756 of NW_010425254.1, forward strand.
CTGCGTGCCTGTGGCCACACCTTGCCCTAAATACAGCCACTTTCAGGTCATTACCCAGCACCAGTGGCAGACCTGGCTCTCCATTTTTCGGGGTCCTCCAGTGACAGGGTGAAGGCAACGTCTCTGCGGGAGGGCCTGGCCTCTCTACAGCTCCCTTCCAGCGGTGTTCCCAGGGCGTCCCCACCACCCAGCCCTCCTCCCCGGCTGGGGAGGGCTGCACAGATGCTGCCTGTGCTGGGAGTGAAGCGCCAGGAGCCGTGTTACTCCACCGCCGTGGAGCGAGATCCTCATCCCGTCCCTCCGCCACCCACCTCCACTCGGCTCGTCTTCACCTCCCGTTTTGCTTTGCTCCTCCCATTCTTCGCTGCTCTCCTGCCGCCCCTGCTTTCTTCTCCCCCTCTATCACACATCCTACTCCACACATTTGCTCTCTCCCTCCTTCTAGCCGTTTGCATCTCCTCCTCCCAGCTCCCTCCATAACGCATTGCTGCACCATACCTCCCTCCACATTTCGGTTCTATTTTCCTTCCACCACCCTTCAGGTGGGTTTGGACCTCGCTTCCCCACCAAGCACAGACTCCAAGGAGGGTGACACCAGCACCAACAAGCTCCCCAGCCATCCTAGGGCCTCCTCCCCTCCACCTCAGCTCTCTTTCCTCTTTCTTCAACACAAGCATTTCCTTGCTGAACTCCCCCATACCTCTAGCCCCCGCTTTGCTTATGTGATGGGGAAGCACCTTCGATTTGGTGGTGGTTGACCACCCCGGGACACCTGTGCCATGGTTGGCAAACTGCCTCTACAGCCACACCGGGCTGGATTCACACTGACCCCACAGAGTTCCGGGGCTGCTACACATGGGTGGGACAAGACTCTAAACCAGGAGCCCACAGGCTCTGCCAGGGGCAGGGTGTAGGACACCAGTAAGATCTGAAGAGGAGAAATGAGGGCCCTAGCCTGGAGGTGGCTCAGCTCAGCAGCAGAGTTGCTGGAGCAACCTGGCCCTTCCTGCCAGGACACATCCCCCTGAGAGAGTTTCTCTCCACTCCCTTCCACCCCAGACAGAGGTGGAGAGAACAAATCCTCTACAACTCACCCTTGAAAGCCCTGTATGATGCAGGACCCTGCTTGTCTGGAAGATCCTTCTCATGCCATGACTCAGCTGTGACAAGCACGGCTCACAGGCAAACCTTCTCTTGAGAGCACGTAAGCATTAAGGATTAAGGACGCTCTCCCTGACCATCCCTCAGCTCCCAGACTTGTCCCACCACCGAGTCAGAGAAGGTCCTGGTATATGGACACCCATGGCTCCCCAAGAGGGTGTAGCAGGACCACGGGGGAGGTTGGAGGAATCTCTGACATGCACAGGGGACAGCTGGGCTGCTCCAGCTTTCATGATGGGTGGAAACAAGCAGAGCTGCCGCAGGACCGGCTCCACTTTACAGCCAGTCAGAGACCATGCAGGCCAGAGGGGACGTGTCCTGCTTCTCCCCTTGCAGGGACGAACACCATTGGTCAAACCAGAAGAGCCAAGAGGGTGGGGGGAGAGACAAGAGGAAAGGAGGGGGGCAGAACAAGTGCAGAGAGATAAAGAGAAGGAGACGGAAGCAAATACCAGAGTTTGAGCAGGAACTACCTTTCTTGGACACTTTCCTCCCCTCCTTAACTGAGCTGTGTTTTTTAGTGGCTTTATGGGTGCTGGCAGCTTGCGGCACACAGGTGAGGTGCACGGGGAGTCCAGCGGCTGACATCAGAATAGCCGTCATGCCTACAGTGGGTACGACATCGACATGCGGGAAGGAAACAACGGGGAAACACATTCATTAAAAAAAAACTTTCAACCGTTCAAAGAAAATGAAAGAAAAGAAAAAAAAGATAAATTAAAACACAACCCGAGCCCTTGATGCAACATCCGAGAGGCAGCGGGGTGGGAGTTGGCACAGGGGCAGGATCCAGGGGCTTTCAGAGGAGCCCAGGCAGCAAATTAAAGCAGGGGAACACGGGCACAAGTCTGGCCCGTGTGTGTGGACAGGACCTTCCTCTGCGCCATGGCTTTAGGGCTTTTCGGGCACCGAGTCTGCTGTGGTGCAAAGTCCTGCCACTCGCAGAGCTCTGAGGGATGCGGGGCATCACCCGCCAACCCTCAAGGTCCTGCTCAGTTAAAGCTTTGTGTTTCAACGGGGCCGCACCGAAGTACAGCTGAACCACCTCCAAACACCGGGCTGACCGTGGGCTGGAGCTGCCCGCGGCGGCAGCCCCCTGCTCTCCCCACACCGCCTCCTCCTTGGCACTCCAGTTCCTCCCAGCACAATGCAGATCCACCCTCCTCCAGCCCAGCCAGCTGCCAAGGGATGATTTTGTTAAAGCTAATGAATCACTGAGGAGGACAGCTCGGAGAGCTGCAGGACGGCTCATGCTGCGCTAACGCGACGGTGGCCTGTGAAATACGGGCTGGTTACAAGTCACAACAGTTCTGAGCAGCGTATTGCTGTGAAACTCATGTTCAGGAAAGCTTCTGCTTTCCCAAGAGGCAACTTCCCACCTGCAACAGCCATCGCCAGAACTAAGAACTAAATACTCACGGACGCAGCCTGGCAGCCTCCAAGCTGGTGTTTTTCCCAGAGCATGCAAAACCACGTCCTAACGTGGTGGAAATCCTTGCCAGCATCCCGCACATAGCTCACAGCCAAAGCTGCCATTTCAAAGGGTTTTCTTTTTTATCAAGGCTCTCTCCAGCCGGGTTGGGAAAGGGAGGTATAACAGCACACTCACTCAGGAGAAAAATGATGTTCCTCGCCCGCACGTGACTGAAAATTGAGTTACGACGGGAAGCAGCTGCCAGCTTCATGTGCAAGTGGCAAGTTGATTTTCTGCCTCAAATATGCAACCAGTCAAAAACCTGCACCTTGGGACCAGAACTGCCCTGCACAACCCCTGCATCAGTGCCCCACGTGCAGAACTGCTCCTACGCAGCCCTGACTGCCCTTTGTGCCTCTGCCACGTACGGTCCATGGACAACAAATACTCCAGAACCTGCTCGAGCCCTTTCTTCATTCACAAAGGTGGATGCTTTCACTAAAACTTTCTCATTTGAGGACCGAAAGACAGACAGAAGGGGTTTCATGAGAGGAGAGGGGTATGGATGGATGTCGTAATTTCTCCCAGGTTACCCAAGAACCTTTGGCAGAGCTGTCTGGCCAGAAGCCCCGGCTGCCTGACGCATGGTGAAACCATGTGCACCCACACGGAAACAGGTAACGGCAAACCAGGCAACGTGGATCACCCTCACCAGGTACCATCAGTGCTGGTCGAGGTCTGAGGCTGTAGCCCCTCAGTTCCCAGGAGCTGCAGGGCCAGGAGAGGAGGGTCTTCAAACCACGCGAGCACTGAGCGAGCACCCCTCAGCCTCTCCTGCTCCCAGCAGGCACAGCTGAGGAGAGCGCCTGACATCAGCCCTCAAACTGAGGCATCGGGTCCGGAAATTTCACAACCAAAATCACCTCCTCTAGGTCTCGAACTAAAGACCGCAAGACTACTGCATGCTCTCAAGCCCAGTCTAGGCCAGCAGCCCTTCCCTGCTCCCAGGAGCTTCAAGGAAGAGCTTAAACGTCCCCACAACAAAAGCTACTTGTTCTTTGAATGAGTGAGTAGGACCGAACGGGTGAAACCCAGCACCAGAGGTGCTGCCTGCACTGGGCAAGTCCCTTCAGACGGTTGAAGAACGGCAGGAGGTATTCCCAGAAAAGCAGCTCCAACTCATGCTGATGAGAGAGCCTGGAGGAAAACGTTCTTGGGCAACAGGCAGGATGCTGGACCCCCCCAGGGATGGGGAGATCAGCTCTAACAGCCTGACTCACCCAGGTGGCAAAATGCAATTCCCTGGAATTGGTGCAGAAAAGGAAAGGGTGAAGTTGTCTCCTGCAAAAATCTGCTTCTGAGCAGAGACTGACATTTGAAAAGCAAGTCCAAAGACGAACAGGGATTATCACCGCCTACGCACGGCTGATAGGCAAATGCAGAATTAATGCTCTCAAGAGATCAATACCACCTCGCTAATATTAACCTGCAGAGCCCATTAAAAAAAAAAAAAAAAAAGGAGTACAACAGAAGCAGAGACTGAACAACCGACTTCGCTCTCAACGGTGGAGGACAATGAAAGGGGATTGGAGCGAGGGAGGGTTGGTCTTGTCTCCCCAGAACAAGTGACAGGACAAGAGGAAATGGCCTCAAGTTGTTCAGGGGAGGTTGAGGTTGTCCCTGAGGAGCCATTTCTGCCCCGTTGGGGTTGTCCCGGCCTGTCCCAGGCTGCCCAGGGCAGTGGTGGAGTCCCCATCCCTGGAGGGTTTCCCAGCCGTGTGGAGGTGCTGCTGGGGTACAGGGGTCAGGGGGAACCTGGCAGTGCTGGGGGAGTAATAATAAGTACCTCAAACACTATCTGTGGGATATGAACAACACACCACTTCCCAGAAGAGGTGCTGGAAACAGAGAGCAGAGTGTAGCAGGGAGGGAGGTGTTCCTAAGGGCCCAGGCAATTAACGTCTCAACACAATTTGGCCTTTTTGGCAGATCTCCGCTGCTCGCTTTTTGCCAGAAATGTTCCCAGAGATTTATTTTCCTTTCACTTGCTAATTAACTCGTCCAGATCTTCCCTCTGCTTCTTTTTTTAAAGGTTTTAAGGACAGACTCCAATTCAGCTTGCCCTCTGCCCTCACACCTCCCAGGTCTGTCGTGCTCAGTGGAAGGCAGCACAGCGTCCATCAAAGCCATGTCCTACCAAGTTGTGGATCGGAGGAAGATGCTGGCCCCAGGTTGCTGCTTCTGCCCTGACCACACTCAGCCCAGCCCATGCAGCTCTGCGCTCCTCTGCACCTCTGTGTGCCTCTTGCTCACTGCCTCGGGGAGAGCTAGAGGTTATTAAAATGAAAAACGATTCCCTCTTCTACAGCCCCAGCCTCCAAGAGCAGAGACAGCAATTACAAGCTCGACCTTTTAATTTCAGTTTAATAAATGGTGGTAAATGGCTTGTTCTGCTGAGCTCTCCTGCAGCCTTTCCTATCTCAATGTGGCTCTACAAGGTGTAAGTGGACCACGCATCTTTGCCTCTCCCAAATTCTCAGTGGTTGACTTGCCCAGGTAGAACGAGGTCACAGTGAACAGCGTTAACACGGCCTGGATTCACCAGGGCTCTTTGGTTCTCTGCTGTATTTACCTTTTCGTGATTAAGTACCTAATTACACAGCCAGTGCTAACACCAGGGGATGAAATTCAGAGTTCTTATAAGTTCTGCTCAGGTCCTCCACCTGGACGAAGTCTCAGCTGGGCTTTACACCTCATTTCCTCAAAGACTCATTTGCTAACGGGGAGACAGACGGGCTGCACGCGGTCGGGGACACCCAGTGTTAGTCTTTACGCAGTGCTCGTTTGGCTGTAGGGACACGCAAGGCTCAGCCCTCCAACGTTAGACAACTGGAAACATCATCCTGGGGGATCAGCTTTAGGCAGGGCAAAGCCTGACACTGGTGAACATACCAAACACCATCATCTTTCCTGGAGTAAGATGGGAACATTTTCTTTAAGAGCGAGAATGTAACTGTCTCCACGTGCTCGGCAGCAAAGTTCAGCGTCCAAAGAGCTGCTCACCTCAACAGACCATACATGGACGGGAACCAGAGGAAGGAGAGGGTTAATAGATACTCTGTAGTGTCTGAAATGTGCACAGAAATCCCCAGAAAACACCACACATCAGGTCTTTTCCAAGACTTTCTCCACTGCTCTACCCCTGGGTTACGGCACGATCTGGAGCACACGGCTGGTGTTGGCATGAAGACATCTGCTCTGGGCAGAGCACCCACATCCCCGGCACCCCGACACCAGGGTCCCGCCGTTCGGCGCTGGCTGAGGAACAGCAGCGCAAACACACCGACCATTCCAGCATGGAAATGCCGCTGCTGTGAGCACGAGCTGCCGTTTGCAAGGCAACACCATTTCACGTGTAACCGGCAAATCTGCTCTGTGAAGGAGGACTGAAACCTGGCACTTCCACCCCGCCAGACACACTCCTCGGGGGTGTTTGGGTTTGTATTCACAGGTCTGGATGGTAACAAGCAAACCCGTACCCTGCTGCCACAGGAGACAATATCTGATTCTCCTTCTGTCCCCTCTTTTCCCCAAGACAAGGCATCACAATAACTTTTCAAGCTAAAGACCAGCTGAGCTTTTGTGACAAACCCACATTTTCCAAAAAATCATGTTAAAAACATTAAAAACCACGCGCCACCTCATACCTCTTTCCCCTTGACTTTAAAAAAGTAGCAAGTAACAGCCAGCGCTGAGCTTGACCCATATGGTTCCCCCCACTACTCCATCCACAGCAATGGGAGAAGATGAACACCCAACCCTCAAATCAACCCACTCTGAGAGCCTCAGGACCAGCACTGGTGAGAAGAACAGTTACTAAGGTCTGACCATCCCAAATCTGACTCTCCCCCAAATCTGCCTTTCTGAAAAGTCTTTGGACCTAAAACCCTGAACACCAGCGACATCTCAGCCTCTTCCTAAAAACTAACAGTAGGCAGTTGAGTGCCACTTGATCGTGAAACCCTGGGGACAGGGCGGGTGAAGCAGAGATCGATCCTTACCTGCCAGGGCCTGGGTCACCTTGCTGGGCTTGGACATCTTGACAGGCAGGTTTGGGGCGCTGGAGAGGAGAAAAAAAGGGACGAGTTCACCAGCACAGCTCAATCACTGACACAACAGAGACACCCCTGCAGCTCACTGCTCCCACCAGCACCAGGGCCCTGAATAAGTTCATAGATGAATTGCTCAGATGAGCCCATCCTGGGACCCCCACCCACACACCCACCCACCTTTGCCCACTGGTCCAGCAGCTACTTTTAAGGAGCCCAGTCCCTGCCAGAGCTATCTAGTAGGTTTACCTATCTCCAAGGTGGGCCCCAGACCCACCAGCTGCAGGTAGCTGTCTCCAGCCTTGTCTTCTCCTGGCTGGATGCTGGGGCCTGTTGGTGGACCCTGTTGCCAACCCCCTGTTCTGATCCTGTGCTAACTCCCTGCTCTTGCTGCTTCACCACAGAGCTTCCTGTGAGGAGCCAGACCGCTGCACCAGCAGGTCCGTGGCATGAGTACACAGCCAGGAACCACTGGATTAATCTCTTCCAGGTGACCTAGTCTCCAGCCAGAAAAATACCAGAGTATGAATGCCCCATCACCCCCGCACTGCTGTCCAGATGGGGAAACTGAGGCAGAGAAAGGCCAAGAAAAGCTCTTGAGCACATGCAGTTGCAGCCTTGGGTTAAGCACAACCAAGCCTTGACTCTCCCTGCACATCCAAGGGGTTACTGCAAGATGCAGGGAGAAGGGAGGAAAGCTTGAAGGAGGCTTAGGAGAATTTGGCACCCACCTTCCTTTGGGAATCAAAAGGATTTGGACCTGAAATATCATTCAGGTTCCTAACCCACTTATTTCCCCAGCACTAGCAGCTGCACCTCAAGCTAGTTTGGGATACGTGGGCAGCCTGGGCTGTGATGAAGGCAGGAGGCAGGAAGGGTGAGAAGCAGCATGAAGCCAATGAGGGGGTCACTGGAGGAGAAAGCAAGCTGGATCCACACGAGCAGAGCAGGAACATCTGAAATCCAACATGCTGGCACAGAGAAGCCACCCACAGACTTTCTCTCAGGCAACACGTGTGCCTGGGAGGGACACAGGCTCCTGTGCCTCAGCTGCAGCTAATTCGGGGGCATCGGGACAATCTTCTCCAAGGACTTCCCAGAACGACACCAAACCTGGCCAGCCTCTTAGGGAGAAAGAGACTGAGGTGGCCAAGTGCCCAAATGCCACCCGCTGTCTAGGGGGAACCTAATTCACTCCAGCAAGAGCTGTCACTGTGCCCAAACCAGCATCACAGACAGCAGTGCCTCTCTCCAGCCTAGCTAAAATCTTTGTCCCCGTTTCCAGGACAAAGACCAGAGCTGAAGGGGTTTGAGTGACACAGGGTTGCCTTCCACCCTGACCACAGGGACCATCCCCACCTTCTTCCTCTCCTACCTGCCACAGTTTGACACAGGTTCCCTCACGTGTGCTGAGCTCCCTGGAGAACCCCCTGGGCAGGACCCAGGGCTCGGCGCTGCCAGTCTGGCCGAGCGAACCAGCTCTTCCAGCCCTTTAAAGAGCTCTCCAGCCCACCGAGGTTCCCCTTCTGGCTCTGATTCAAAGGCTGTGCTTTCCCCTCATGTCCCCAGTTTTGCAACACCTTCGAATGACGCAACAGATTGTTCTCGCCAGAGCCCAATGCAGTGGGCTCCACCTAACACCGTGGAGATTCTCCCCTCCATTTCAAAGGGCTCTGAATGAGATGCTGTCACTCCTCTTCAGGACCCTTCTCTCCTGATTTACCCTCTTTGTCTCAGCTCCTTCTCAGGTATTTCCCTCCTCCTCCTCCTCTATCTCATCCCTTTATTTCTGCTCCTATAATCCTCTCAAGAGGATGGCTGGTAGTAGAGCTGCTCCCTCTCCAGCTGCAGATGAGCAGGGTATTGGAGGACCAGGTCATGAAAAGCCCACTCCCCAAAATCAGAGAGGCTTTGGACCTCCCCTCCTTCCCTTCTCCAAGCAACTAAGATGACAACATGGTGCCTGGGCACCCCTCATGATGTGATTGATACTGAAGAGCTTGTGCTTCATCATCATACCATAAAGCCCAGGAGCCTCCTTGGGTGTTTTCACTTGCCTGTAGAAGATAAAAATACAGCAGAGCACAAAGCTGAACCTGCCACTGAGCCAGGAAAGCAGGAGGGGATCCTTCCCAAGGGCTGGAACACAGGGTCGTTACACCAGAGGGTAAAGAAACCAAACCCAGAGCTGCTCTGGGAAGGGGATCATTGGTAATCGCGCATTGAGAAGGCTGGGAGAGAAATTACAGAATCACAGAATCGCTTTGGTTGCTCCTCGAGTGTCCCCGTTCCCCCAGCACTGCCGGGTCCCCACCGACCCCTGTCCCTCAGCAGCACCTCCACACAGCTGGGAAACCCCTCCAGGGATGGGGACTCCACCACTGCCCTGGGCAGCCTGGGACAGGCCGGGACAACCCCAACGGGACAGAAATGGCTCCTCAGGGACAACCTCAACCTCCCCTGGAACAACTTGAGGCTGGTTCCTTTTGTCCTGTCACTTGCTGCATGGGAGAAGAGACTGACCCCCACCTCGCTCCAACCTCCTGTCAGGGAGTTGTCAGAGCCAGAAGGTCTCCCGTGAACCTCCTTTGTTCCAGGCTCAACCCTCCCAGGTCCCTCAGCTGCTCCTCAGCACATTGTGCTCCAGACCCTGCCCCAGCTTCGTTGTCCTTCTCTGGACACGCTCCAGCCCATCAATGTCCTTCTGGGAGGAAGGGGATCAAAACTGAACCCAGGATTCGAGGTGTGGCCTCATCAGTGCCCCCAGTCCAGGAGGATGATCCCTGCCCTGGTCCTTCTTCACTCTTCTTTCCTGCTTTGCAAGGCTCAGTCCAAGTCACCCAGGAATCAGAGGTTCTACAAAGTGAGAAGAGCCCTTAAGATGTGCACAGGGAAATGGAGAATCAAATGATGTCTGTGCAAGCCACCAACTTCTGGAAGCTGTGAGCACCCTGCAGAAGAACCAGCCAGGAACCAGCTGCTGCTCAGCTGCTTTCCAGGTGTAAAGGCACAGGGTGTCAGCCTGGACTGCCAGAGGCTTTAAGCCAAGTGGTGTGATGATGGAGAAACCAAATACTTATTTCAGTCGGGCTAAACACATGCACATTCAGCCAGTGGCACCCCAGCTAACCCCACGGTGGGGTGCACTGTCACGGACACTTGACACTGTGGGAGTGTCACACAGGCTGCATATGCTGCTCCTTCTCTGACATCTGCAGAAAACCCAGAGCTGAGGCTGATGAAATCATGGGAAACCCCCAGCGCCTTGAGGTACCTCTGCCACCATGCAGCTGGGGCAGATCCGCAGCCGCAGTGCGCAGGAGGAAGTGTTGCCACACAAGAAAGAGTTGCTGTTGTATAACACCACGAGGCGTGTTCAGTCCACCAGCTCAGAGTCCAGCTACTCCAGTATCACCACACCAGTGCTGGCTTCTCGAGAGAAGTCTGGAGCCAGGCTGGGTGAGGTCCTGCTGATTTACCCCAGCCAGGCTCTGCCAGGAGAAAGTGTGGGCCTGATGCAGGCAGGTGGGTGGAGGTCTCAGGTGAGGGAGAGCTGGAGACCACCAGTGCAAGAGATGTAGATGTGTGCTGGGGGACATGGTTTAGTGGTGAGTGGCAGTGCTGGGTTGGACTCAATGATCTTAAGGGTCTTTTCCAACCAAAACGATTCTGTGATTCCATACGAACAAGCACTGCGGTGCAGAGTGAGGCAGGGGATCCACCGGGACCCTGCTGCTGTGGCCTCTGCTCCCACAGTCAAGACTTCTACCCAGCCAGTGACTCCCAGCCACACGTTCAGGGAATTCCTGAATATTCCTGGTATTCTCTGAACGTTCCCTCATATGGGCTCCTCCTCTCTGGTTCAATTTCATCCCACCGTTCGCTGCAGCTCCTGCTCTCCTGCTGCTGCACGCTGGAGGTGATACCAGGTTATGGACAAAGGGATGTGAATAAAACACTCTCCTCAAAAACTGAGCAAGAAGATCCTGATACGATTTCCAACCTCTGGTTCCCATGCAATCTGCTATGGTGGACGCTCATATTTCAGCATGACAAAACCATCCGGAATTTCAAGGTACTGCAACACCAGTGAGGTGGCAAAGTGCCAGATGAGAGCGTGGTGCCCCCACTGCTGTCATTTCAAGCACTGGGGCCAGGTCTGAGCTGAACATCACCGAGCCACACGTATACAATACCCCAATGGAGAGGAAGAGGGGAATTCTGTAACAACTCACCCTCTCCACCAACACAGCCCTTTCTTCCTTCCTCTCTTCCTCCGCACTGGTCAGCAGGCCATGTCCTCCTGTGCCATGGCATCCCTGCAGCTTCTGGGACAACAGCCAGCACTTCTCCTTCCCAGCCAGGGCTGTGCCCAGCCCTGCCTCACATCAACACTGAGTACTACCACAATTCCCAAAGGTTTGATCCCCCTCCCAGGGCTAACCCAGCCTACGATGATGTTCACGTATCACCTCTCCTACCTTTCTTCTCCAGAAGATGCCAACCCCAGAGCAAAGCCCTCTAAAGGAGTACCTTCTGGTGTGCTGCACACAGCCATGTGGAGCCAGGGGCTTGCTCCTGGCACCGAGCTGAGGACATTCCCCTGCCCCATCCCAGCACAGAGCTACGCTGGTTCTGCTCCCTTGGTTACAGCTCCCGATCCTACACAGCACCCACCACTCCCTATGGGAGATGTGGACACAGCTTCAGACCCTTCTCTGGAACACCACAGCACTAAGCATCCTTCCCCAGTCCCCAAGACTCCATTTCCCCACACTTTTAAACAAAATCCTCCCCTTCAAGCCACCTGCTTTATTTGTAAGCACAACCCAGACCAGCATCCAAAGCCGCAGAAGCTTGGAGGGGCCAGTGGGGCTCCAGCGGGGATTTGCCTGGCTGGGGCAGTCATTACCACCTCCCGCAGAAGCCGCTCCCTGCAGCTTTGCTCGATCCCCTCACAAGCAGGACACTCCTCACCGTGTTTCAGGAGTGGCCCTCTCTGCCATTAGCCAGCAAAGCAGGGAGAACAGGGCAGACCCTGCCCTGTACGGTGGGAAGGATCTTGCTAGGAGGCGGCTGGCGGTCTGGGGAGCTGATCCCTGCCGCAGCCCTCACCGTGGCACGTTTTGGTGCCATCTGCGAGAGAGGCTGGATTCATTAACCGTGTTTAACACACAGGAGGAAATGAATGCTCCAAGAAGCAAAATAACTTGCCCACACGTATTTAAGGCATTAGCAGCTGTTGAAGCCTTGGCACTGCTCCCTGGGTTTTCCACCAACTCTGACCCTCTGGGGAGCAGGAGGAAATTAAACCCGAGCTCCTCCCTCCCTCCCACCAGCCCTGCAGCAAGCGGGAAACGTATTTACTCACCGCCAAAGCCACAAAAACCCAGGCACGCCTGCGCTACCACCAGTCTGTACTGGGGCTACTCCTGCCTGTTAGAAACAGCTGTCACAGCCACCCAGGGAGGCAGGCGGCTTTCCAGGGTGGCTACTCCGCTTCTGCAGCTCCGCAGCACAAAGGTTGGCTTCAGGGCTGCCATTTTCAGCTGCGTTTTCTAAAAAATTGGGTGTACACAACCTCACTGTCTTCCAGCCTCTCCCCAAGAGCCCCTGAGCACTGCTGGCAGTTGCAGCTCAGCTCTGAGAGGCAGGAGCTGGGTCATCCCTGCGAGCTTTGGGCGGATAAGCCGCTTTGTCAAAGCGAGTAAGGAGCCAGAGCTGCTCCAGAGCCAAAGGCCGTGGGGTGAAGACCACACAACCTTTATTAGACACCAGAGGATCCACTGCAGCCCACTGCTCCCTTCCCTTTGGTCTCCGAGCACAGCCAGTGCACATCACGGTGAGGAGGAATGAGCAGCACTGGATGCAGACAGAACCCCTTGGTGTGATAATCAGCGCAGGATAATTAGCACTGGGAGGGACAGGGAACAAACCACCACGCTATGTCCAGCTGAGGGGGAAGACGGGGAATAAAATAACCCAGGAATGTTCTGGCTTCAGGAATTAAATGAAATACATCGTTAGAGTTTGCTACCCAGGTTTCCCCTAATTCACAGAAATTGGAGTATTTTCTGCTGGAACACGGGTCTCACCAGCCCGAGGCCGTAACCTTGGCCAGGAGCCATCACACCCACCAGCATCACTCTCAACTCAGCCCCAGCACAGGGCTGATGGGGGACCAGCCACCGCAAGCTGTCAGGTGGCGCTGGAAAAGTCCCTTCCGCAGACAGCCCTGCACTGGGAGACAGGTTGTCCCACTGCCTGAGCTCGTCTGTCAGCAGGGCGAGCACCGCTGGCAAAGCCAAGCCCAACAGGCTGGAGATCCAGACATCATGAAGAGCCACTAACTCACACCTTTTGATGCCTGTTTGGGTGAGCTCCCACCGCTGCATCCCCCGGGCTGTGATCCACGAGTGCCGCTGGGGGTTATGGAAAACTGAGGCTTCCACAGACACTAGTGGAAAACACCTGCCTTCACACACAAAAAGGGAGTCGCAGAGATTAAGACAGCTCCTGATATCCTGCTGGCACAACCACCTCCCCAGCAAGCCCTGTAGCCAGGCAAGCGCCCAGGAGCATTCCCTTGCCCAGGCCAGGCTCGGCTTCTGCCAAAGGTTCACGTCACACTCGCCACGGCAAGCCCAGGCAGGGCACCCACACTCTGGGCATGCCCACACCACAGCAGGGATGGACAGACAGACAGCAGCCAGGAGAGTAGGAGAGATCACACCTGGGCTGCAGGGCTCACACAGAGCACTCACATGCTCCCTTCCAAGCGTCTGAAGAGCTGCACTCCCTACATGGCACGTTCTGCTGTTGTCCCCAGCAAAGATGTAGCTGGGTGACCCCTTCATACCCCCTGGAAGGGCTGGCAGGGCCAGGGAATATCACCAAGGCACCGGCCACCTCATCCCTAGCACACCACCAGATGAGCTGCAAAACAGGCTGCACCAGCCAGATCGTGACCACCCACAGCATCGCTTGTCCACGGCCAACGTCACCACCGGTACTGCAGCGCTCCCAGTGCCCCGGGAGGGCTCTGTCCTCGGCTGTTGTTCCCAGGCCGGCCACTGTGAGGGGACCACAACAGCCCCCTTCAGCAGTGCTTGAGAAGGTCCCGAGCTGAAGGAGCAGAGCAAGGAGCGGCGGACATACGCCAGCCCCGGAGGGACTCGCCTGTCGGAGGATTTAACCAGCTGCTGAGCTGCCCACAGCCCTGGCAGTTCCTGGCACCCAGCCCAGCCTGCTGTTGTGACAACGTCCTCCCCAGCATCCTGCCTGGGCACCTCCAGGTCTTCTCCCAGCTGTCCCTCTCAGTCAGTATCGCCTGGGCCATAGGCTCACTTTATGGTGAAGAGCCCGCGCCAGCCATGTCCAACCATCTCTCCCTCAGCACACACACACCCAGACCTGATCGGCTCCAGGCAGGCTTGGGGGGCAACTGCTGCATTTCGCTCTTCCTTTTTAATCCTTCCACCTTGGAAGTCACTTTGCTGAGGCTCTGGGGAAGGACAGGGGCTGCAGGCAGCCCAGCAGCCTCACACACCGACCAGCAGCTCCTGTGAGAGGGGGAATTCAGAAACTTCTTTAGGGGACAGCAAGAGCCTTACTGGGGGCTGCCGTGGGCAGCGCCGAGCTCTGGTTTTCAGCCCTATTTGAAGGTGACTAGAATGGAGAAGTACTGCAGGTGCTTAAAACAGCATGAAAAGTTACCAGGTGCACAGAAAGCATCAGAAAAAGAGCGTGAGAAAGAAGAACAGGATGTGGGAAGTCGTTCCACCCAGGTGACCCCGAAGAGGTAAAGTCCTGATACGACACGAAGGGAAATACCTCAAGATTCACTATCGTATTTAAGACGGAGATTCAAAGCAAACCTCAAGCCCCCGCGCTTCCTGTAATTAGCGGAAGGTGCTTCCTGCACCCTTCTCGGTCTCCTCTCTGCATTCACTCACGGGAGCTCGGACAGGTCCATCAGCCCTGGCAAGTTCCCCATTGGGCTCTCAGGTGCTCGCACCATGGTTCAGCACATGGATTATTTACAGTGGAGGAAAGTGCCCCACTTTGTGACACTGACCTCCCCCAGCCCCGAAATCCCCGCTGGAGCACCCAGACGGGCCAGGGTTGATGAAGAAAGAAGGGGAAGGACGTGGCAAAGCCCTCATAAGGGGAGGCTTGGCTGGACTGTAAATCACTTACAGTCCTGCTCGTGCTTCCAGTCCTTCCCCATCGCGTCAGTGAAGCCCCACAGCACCTCAAACACCTGCAAAACGAACCTCTTCCACCACCACCCAGCAGCATCGCTGCTCCACATCAGCGTTTGGCCTAACAAATAGCCTGGACACCACTCAAACTGCTGGCGTCACCCCACCGATTTCAGAGAAGAGGGATCAATTGGTTCAAAGTATCAAAGGAAGGAGAAAATAGATCACTGGTTTGGTTTTCTAAACATCTTCACAACAGATTTTAAAAAACGCTTGATCAAGCTGTGTCTTAGAGGGTTGGTTTTTCTGCTTATTCACTTTACGAATGTCCAACACGGACTTCCTGATTTTGTCAGGGAATTCAGGAGGTCTCAGCCACACACAGCAAGTCCTGTGGTCCCTCCTTGAAGGGGACGAGCTTTGGACACAGAGCAGTTTTCCACTCTGTTTACTGCAAGTTCTGAATTAGATCAGGGTGTTCACGAATCCCCTTTTCATTCCCTCAGTCCCCCTCAAAGTGGATTTTAAATGCAACCCAAAATACCACTATTAATCTTCTCAAACCTGCAGAATGCCAACCTGCCTTTCTCCAGCGG
>NW_010425254.1:29384-29798 GCF_000710305.1 Buceros rhinoceros silvestris
TGAGCAGGAGAAAAGAAGGGGAAAGCAGAGGAGAAGCCTTTTCATCCACCGCACTGGACACAAAGGCACAAACCTCCCTCTCCTTCGAGGGAGAAGACCTTTGTAAAGTCCTCTGGAGCAGAGGAAGCTCCGAGATAACGAAGCCCTGAGCTCAGCAGCTCTCTTGGACTCACGCACTGTATTTCAAGGTGAACAAGGGCATGTACCTGACTCCGTTCAAGGCAGACAGTCCGGTGCTGGGGCCCCCAGCTTGAGGCAAAGCCCAGGTGCTCTGTGCATTGAGTCTTGGTGTTGACCTTGCTCCGGACAAAGTCGGTTTGTTATACGGCACGAAGCCGACGCCGGAAGAACTTACTGATGCTGTCCTGCCAGAACCCTGGTGAGTAGCGGAAGAGTTGCGAAAGTTTATCATGG
>NW_010425254.1:29872-32705 GCF_000710305.1 Buceros rhinoceros silvestris
AAGAGTTGGGAAAGTTTATCATGGAATGGCGGTAGCGCGTGGTGATGGGACCAGTCCCACTGTTCGGCCAGCACTGCTGGCAAGAACAAGCCACCCCCGCATGAAGTGGTGCCAGGGAGGTTGTCACTGGGTACGGGGCATCCAGACGCCTCTGAACGCTGCGGCGGAACCTCGTGGTCTTGTTGGTCTGGACTTGAGCCACAAAGTCAACTTCGTAGTTGTAGCCCAAGGGTCCGAGATCCACTCGCTGGTGGTTTGTGGCATGGGCTTGCTCCAGGAACATGCAGACACTCATCTCGTAGGGGGACCACCCGCCTTCGTCGTTCTGCCACTCCCAGACGATGCCCTGCCCGGGAGCAGAGTCCCCAGGGAAGAGGTGCCTGTGGACAGCCCGCATCGTCCCTGCATGGGGAGAGAGGGGAAAAATACTGTCATTTTGTGAGCAGAGAACGAAGGGGGACGCCACCTGTGGGACTTGTCTCTGCCCAGATTTGCGGCGTCTATGTCAAGGTGACCTTCCTCACCTCTGCCTCAACAGGAGCACTTACAGACTTTCTCTTCCTGACAGGGCTGGGTTGGCTTATGAAGCCGAGAGAAACACAACACCCCCGAGATCCCTGTCCCTCTGCCAAGTCTGACTGTGGGCTGGCAACAGGTTCAAAAGCTGCTGGAGGAAGGGTGGGAAAGGAGGGAAGGAGAGAGGATGCAAAGATAGACACACCCAAGCACAAAGGCCCAGCCATCACATACGTCCCTCTGACGTTAAAAGAAATAAAAGTAAAAAAAATAAATCAGGTTGAGGCACAGATCTGGTTAAAAAACCACCCAACTCCCACAGCCTTGACAACAGAGTAACTATAGAGACACGGCACCATCGGGAAGTGCTTCCCAGCAACGCTCAAGGGCCTGAACGCCCACTCCGCTACACGAGGGGCTGGGTAATTCTGCTCTTGAGGAAGTGGGTGAAATCCCCACAAAGACTTTGGAGAGGGGACAGGCAGCTTCTCCAGGCTCCTGATAGCTGGGAGAGGATAGGATAACAAAGTAATGTGGAAACTGGAGAGAGCAGCTGTTCAGACAATGGGAGGGAAACGAAAGCAGACCCGCTGCTCTTGCAATGCCGCGTGACAGCAGGAGCTTGAACTCCCCTGGAAGGCTGGTCCTCAGGGCGGCTTCACTCCTGGGCACAGGACAGGACAGGACCCGACAGGACAGAAGCTCTGCAAAACCAGGTTCCTGCAGCAGAGTCAGAACTGGTGCTGCTGGGAAAATCCTTAGCAGCACCTGGCACCAAGGGAGAGGAGCAGGAAACGCCACAAGACAAACAAGAGGGAACAGGGGTGCAGTGGGTCCTTACAACATAGGAGATGTTTGGAGAACAGCACTGAGAGGAGAAAAATGAAAATAAAATCTCCTGAGAGGTCATAAGAGTTACAACCCTGAGCTCCAGGACCACAGATAAAACACTACCCGCACCTAAAGCCTGCAGAGAACCACCTCAGAGTGCTGCTGGTGGCTCCAGAGGGGACACACAACCCAAGCAAACTTCATGCCAACAGGCAACCCTAAGGAAGAGGGAGAACAGCCCATGTGGGACTCCATGCTGCCAGAACCCAACTGCACCCAGGCTCTGTCTGGCCGAATGCTGGCTCAAGAACCTCTGCCTCACGCTGCTGTCATTCCTACCCTGTGCTCTTGGGGTGCTGCGGACACTGCCAGGACTTGACTCAAACCACACGGGCATTAACTGCCTACTTAGTGCCAAAACCTGCCTGACAGCAAGGAAGTCACATTTCTGCTCCAGTGGGACTCCCAGGCTTCTTTGGAAATGGTGCTGGTGGCTTCTGCACAGTGCTTGGGTGGTCAGAACATAACGAGACCCCGTGATGACTCTCCAGTGTCACCACCAGCAGCAACCATCTCAGCAGCACTCCTCTAAAGCTACTAGCAGCCAGTGAAACGCAGCGACCTCCCCCGTGAGAACCAGGGTCAAACCCAAATCGCTCAACCACAAAACCCAGGGATTCCTGTAGGACAAGGCCTTCCCCTGGCAGATGTCAGGGCAGAGGGTGTCAGTGAGACCTTCCCCAGCCAGGAATCAACATCTTAAAGGGGAAGAGATAGAAACAGCCAAAAGCCAACTCTAGCAATGACTGTTCCTGTTCAGCAAGTTCTGCCACATTTTAGGAAGAGAAACCTCACCAGCGCAACACCAAGGGTGACCCCTGAGCAGGAGGAGGGCTGAGGATGAGACGGGGCTGGGAGGGAAGTGGTGAGAAACACACTGCATTTAGAGGTGAGTGCAGGGAACCTGCTCCCAGGAGAAAGGCAGCTCCCACGGGTAAAGCGAGGTGTCAGAAAGTCCCGCAGGACCCATGTCAGGAGATTTACAAGCAGTTCAGAAGCTCAAAGCAGCACAGAGAGGACTTGAGTTTGCAAGCAACAACAGGAGCTCTTGGGAGCCAACTGCAAGACCAAAGCTGTGTGCTTGGAAAACATCCTAGTTCCCCTAGGCTGGCAGGAAACTGGGATTCCTCTCCAGGGTGGACAAACAGCTGTGGTGAGAGCACAGCTCCTGCTGCTCCCTGCTTTCGCTCCCAGCTAATCCACCTCAACCAGCAGCTGAAGCCTGCGGCTAATCCTGCCCACAGGGTCGCCCTGCCCAGCTGTCGGTCCCCAGAGGTGGGGACACTGGTCTCCTCAACACTGGCTTCCTGTTATTCTCCCTGGCTTCCTCTGAAGAGCCTGTTTGTCTGTCCAAGAGCTAACGAACAGAGTACAACAGCTTATTTTTTGCTCTGTTTAAAGATTTTTCATGGAGATGTTTCCTGCT
>NW_010425254.1:32804-33393 GCF_000710305.1 Buceros rhinoceros silvestris
CCTGCTGATTCTTTTCTCCAGCACTTGACAAAGGTCAGCCGGCAGCTCGCTCAGAAAGGTTCATGTTTAAGGCAGAGGCCTGCAGAGAAAAAAAAGCTTTGCCTAGAACTGGGCCAGTGAAAGGAGATACGAGAGCGTTTCCGCTGGTCACGCTGCAGAGCACACAGGTACCCGCGGAGGGAGGCTGACAGACCCGGCCACTCCGACCAGCATCCCTCTGAATCGGCAGCCAGAAGAGGGGTCAGCCTTTTTGTGATCAACGATCTCATCTGAGAAAAGATGTGATCAATGCAGCTGATGTCATTTCCGAAATGGTACTGTTCTCCTCGCCAGAGATGACTAACTCTGAACCATCCCACGATGGACAGTATTCACGAGGTGTTCTGAGATCTCTCTAAAGAGACACAAGACCTGTAAGGAGAGGCAGCCCCACGCGTGAAGATTCACCCCAGAACGCATCTTTCACCCTCACCATGCTGGGCCATTTCCTGACAAGGGGCAGCCTGGGACCGCTGCCCTCGTGTTGGAGCACTGGCTGAAAGGGCAAAAGACTGGAAGGTTCCTTCTCACGTTAAGCACGAAGAAAACA
>NW_010425254.1:33498-34698 GCF_000710305.1 Buceros rhinoceros silvestris
AAGCACGAAGAAAACAAGAAACAGGGGGCAGCTCTGGTGGGCCATGCTGGGGGTTGGCCTGGATGATCTCCAGAGGTCCCTTCCAGCCCCTACCACTCTGTGACTTCTTCAGCAAGGTGTCCCTGTGCTCAAACACGCTGTGCTGAGCCGATCTGCCAAGACATCCAGCTGAGAGAGCTCCTCACCCAGGACACCACCAAAAGTCACCAAGGCAGAATAAAAACATGGATGCAGCTGTGCTGACCACTCACATGTGCTCCAACCACTTCCCCTTCCTGCAGGAATTGCCCAATTGTGCGGTTGATTCAAGATATTGCTCACTTATTCTTCAATTGGCAGGAAACCCATGCGCTGCCCAGCAACGGAGCCCAGGGGATGTTTGGCTGTGGCCTGGGGTCACAGCAGAGATGCTGCCAAAGGGTGCAGCCAATTTTCCAGAGCAGCCGTTCATACAGGGCGTATAATTTGGGATCCCACTGGATTTTCCAGAGATGAGGAGCATTAAGTTCACCACTGCTCCTTTTCTAAGCTACAGCTGCTCAGCACATCTGGAGCTAAAGAGGTAGGAGTCACCTCAGCTGATTTGGAGCTGCTACCCTCAGTGACCCCAAGAGAGACGAGATGAGAATGAAAATTAAGTCTCACTCCTGCTGCTCCCCTTCCAGGGGGGACACAAGCCGGCCTCGGCGAGCACCAGCGCGGGGAATATTCTGCCGCAGCGTCACAGCAAGCTGCGGGGACTGCAGGGCTTTCGCAGAGCAGCTTGTGCAGGGCGGCCTGCCAAGGGACAGCAGCTGGCACTCCAGTGAGAAGGGAACAAGGGATTCGGATGGGAGGGTTTGAACCATAAAAAAGGCCTTTTTATGTGAGTGGTCTTGAATGGCTGTGGGTGGAGGGCAGGAAGAAAGTTTCCAGCTCTGAGGGCTCTGGCTCACAAGCTCTAAGCTCCAGAGGTCCCATGATGAGGCTCCTTCAGAGATCTCCACCAGCAGCCTGCACCCAGCCTGGCAGACTCATGCCAGCCAGCGTGGATTTTCTCACGTGCTCATGTACCCAGCAGCAGACACGCCACCCCTCAAAGAGCCCTTACACATAATGAGGCCCCACTTACCTTCAAGAACACAAACAATGGCCCCTCTGCTCTGGGGAGACTCCCCTGCAGTGCTGGGGGCAGCTCGTGGCTCCTCATCACAGACGAAG
>NW_010425254.1:35055-39981 GCF_000710305.1 Buceros rhinoceros silvestris
CCCAGGTCAGGTTGGACCTTGGGGCTCTGATCACACTGCTCTAGTTGACAATGTCCCAGCTCACTGCAGGGGGGTTGGACTGGATGAGGTCCCTTCCCACCCAAACCATGGCTCTATGATTCTAAAAGCCTGGCATGGACAGGAAACTCCCTTACCTGTATCCTGCCGGAACTGCGTTAAGCTTGGGATGTCGATGACATAAGGGGCCAGGGCAGGATCCGCATGTCCCAACGGGATGCTGCTGACGAGCCCTGACCCTGAACGCCTGCCCTTCTGCTGAGATGCCTGAAAAACTTGTTCAACGTAGCTGCAGACATTCCCGCTGTATGGCCTCCACCTGCCAAACTCATCTTGCCATTCCCAGACCGCCACTGCTGTGGAGTTGCTGCTGTGCCCTGGAGCAGAGCCGGGAAGTCCGGATGGCCCGGCTGAACTGCTCCCTGCTCCCTGAGCTGCTGCCATGCTCCTCCCTGAGGTCTGGGCACGCCGCGGCTGGAAGTGGCAGCTGCCTGGCTGGCCTCACACCATTATCTTCTGGGTGACCTGCAGCAGGAAACAAAGAGAGCACAGGGAGGTTAGAATGATGCCCTAAATCCACCTCACCCTGCACCCACACCAGCCATTTAAGAGAGGGAAGCAACCTCAGTCTTTCACAGCAGATGCTCACTATACATTTAGGAGACTACAGAGAAGTGGATCACCCTCAGAACCCGCTGGTCGGGGGCAAACGAGGCACCACCGCCCATTCCCTGCCAACGCTGGCAACTTTTCTTGCTAATTTAGAGCAAAAACTCTTAGGTGAGACTCTGCTTCCTGGGGTTTGCAGCACCAGAGTCGCTGCTGATCTGCAAGCCCTGACCCAAGTTCAGGTGATCACCGGCCAGGAGCATGTCAAGGCAAGCGGCCACCCCATCTCAGCAGCACCGGGCTCTCACCACCCCAGTCACGAGCAGGAGCTCCCCAAGCCCTCATGCACATGAATTACTTGGTTACGCAAGCGGTTCTCAAACTCTTCTCACTGAACCAAGCTTCAGGGCTACGTCAGCTGCATTCCCGCTTCGGACCACCCAGTTTTGACCCCGGATCTGTCCCTCTGCTTCTTCTGCATGATGTTACACCCCCGTACAAAACCAGGAGGGAATTCTTTACCCACTGCACATTGCAGTAATACACACGTGGAGTGCAATCTGAGCAAGGGATGGATGGAAGGAGTAGGAAGCACCAGCAGGAACTCGGAGTGTAACAAAGAGACTGTGCTGAGGGCAGTGATGTAGCAGGTTCTCAAGACCCCAGGACACCCACCTGCAGCTTCTCAGCTTGGAAAACAAGGAACATCTTGAAACAAGGTACAATCTGCATCAACAAAGACTCAAGTCAGAGACTCAAGCCATTAAGAGATCAACGGGGGAGGAACAGAGAATGGGGCAGGAGCCTACAGAAGGGGCAGTGAGTGAATCCTAAGGACTCAGACAAAAGGTCACCATCACTCTTAGTCCCCAGGGATGCATAAAAGCAGTTCTGGAGCCATCTCGTGACGCCAAGTTACCCAAGAGACACCAGAGGTCTGATTTCTGGCATCTCTGGTCTGCTGTGTCATTGCAAGGACTCCTGTGCGGACCATCAGGACACTCCGAAGTCCAGTCAGACCACTTGGAGATCCTCATCTTGGTGCTGGTGAGCAGGCAGGGGTGACTATGAATGAATGAAATTAATTTTTAAAATAAAGTCGCCTTCTCCTTCCTAAGGCCTCGCATCATCGATTGTTTAACTCCCGGCAGTCAGCAGGGAGCTCCGAGCTTCCTCCCCATCAAACAGAGAAGTTCAGGTCTCCCAAGAGGCAGAGCAGCAGTGGGTGGCTTCCATGGGAAGATGCCATCTGCGCAGCAATGACATCCCAGCCGGGCGGGGGACGATCCCACGCTCCGTGGAGCGTCCCAGCCATCCTGCTCGCGTGGCTCACGAGCTTTAAACAGAAAGAGAAGAGCGAGCGAAGAAACGACACACCCACGCGTCTGCATTTATAAGAGGAAAGCAACACTTTCTCTGGGAATTCATTGTAAATGAGTGCAGGAGCTGCTCTGGGATTTTTACAGAACACCCCCAGCTCAACTGTGCTGGTGACAAACCACTCTGGATCACCAAGAGAAGACCCTGGTCTCTGCAGCTCATCTTTTCTGCGTAATTTGTGCTCACTAAGGTACCAGGGATGGTTATTTTACTGCTTAAACCAGCAAATTAAAGCTGGAGGTATCAAACCCAACATCTGCCTCTGCTGGTTCTTCTCATAGCAGGTTTCACACCAACACATCTCCTCCTTGGGGACCACCAGCATACCCACCCTTGGCTCGGACCAGTGTGAGTCAAAGCAGGGCTGCAGCGTTTTCTGTCCTACCCAACTGCATTAGCTGCTCTAAACCCCCAAAAGAGCACAAACACCTTTTTTCCCCCCAAAGCCGTGGGTACCAACTATTTATCTGCAAATCCCAGAGGCCCGAGCAGAGCAGGAGAGCGGAGGGAGGCTGCTTGGAGCCAGTCAGCGATGCGCTTTCCTTCCTTCTTGAAACACAGCAGCAGCAAAGGGGAAAAAAAAAAGAGAATACCCCAGCAGAAAAGCTGCCTCCTTCACGCACCACCTCATCCTCGCCAGGAACAGCCGGGTGACAAAAGCCTGTTGCTCACCCCCTTGGACAGCAGTGACGCTTTGAACCCCAGACCACAGGTGATGGTACCGGGACTGGCTGCACGTGGACGTCGCGTCCTCCCACATTTGCTTCCCCAGCAGAATGGGAAAAGATTTCCTGCACTGGGACTGCGAGGCCAAAGGAGGAGCAAGGGACGTATTCCAGCCTCCTGCCAGCTCTGCTCGAGCCAGCAGCTGTTTGCATGGATCTGGGAAGTGAGGAATGCCTCGGTGCCCAGAAGGGCCTGGGGGGGAGTGGGTTCGGTATGATCCCGAGTCCAGGAGTGCCTCCCCTCTTCTCACCACCTCAGCTTTCCAGTCCACCCGCGCCCAGGTGCTTTGTTCTGCTTTGCTCACGGTCCCTCCGAAGGGAACTCTCTTGAAGCTCCTGTTGATGGAAGGAGGCCTGGTTCAGAGCAGCTCTTGGCTGTCAACCCAGGCTGTCAACACCAGACTGGAGAGCTCCAGTCCACCAAAATCACGTCCCTGAGCTGAGGCGAACAAGAGGAAGAAAAGAGAAACCAGGCGAACAAGAGGAAGAAAAGAGAAACCAGGCGAACAAGAGGAAGAAAAGGCCTGATGCTGCCGTTCCCGTCCCCTCTCTGTGGATTCAGCAGCACACATCCCACTTTCCCAGCGCTGCCAGCAGCAGTGGTTCAGCTTCATGCTGGCTCTGTGTTGGGATGACTGGCAGCATGGGGAGAGGCTAAAACCCCAGGGGCTGGAACGCTTAACCATGAGCATCAAAAACACCTTGGGAAGCCCAAAGTCCCGCCGACCCCTGAAAGCTACATGCATCCACCAAACAGCCCTGGCTTCGATTAGAAATCCTACAGGCTGCCTCATCCCCAATGAAACAAAACCGTGACTGCTGGAAGAGCAAACTTAAACCTTCCAGCCCTCCGCTGAGGAGGCAACTCGTAGCGTGGGCTCAGATCGTGAATTGGGGTTGGTCTGGTTGGGTCTTTACACCCCAACAGCATCCCTGGAACATTTGCCCACATGGCTTTAATCTGGGACTTGGACAGGAAGAGAACTGGGTGCATTTCAGTCGTGTTTCCCAGCAGATTCACTCCCCACTCGCACAGCCGTTTGCTGGAGCTTGAGGAAAGAAAGCAGGGCAGGGACGGGGGGAATTAAAGCGTTTGAAAGATGTGTTTAGCTCTCAAACCCGCTCTGCTTCCAGAAAGCAGAATTTTCTTTTGCTTTAAATGTGGGATCTTCAAATTCACAGGTTTGAGATGATTTCTGAAAATGCCAAGTCCCTTTCTAAGTTTCTGAACTGAAATTGCCAGCATTGATAAAAATTTAAATGATCCACTACCTTGTAGGTCAAAAAGAAAAGGCCTGGGCAGCCACTCAGCTGGGCTGCATTAAACAAATAAAACCACCAGATTGGTAAACCAGGGACTTTTTGGCAAAGACAGTGCCCAGCAGGGATGCGTTAAGCACCACTAACACCTCATGAGAGATGGGGCTGGAAGAGCCCACAGGAGGAGATTACACACAGATCAGGAGAGCACATAAAGCTCCGGCAGGCAGCGGGGCTGGGCTCAGCCCATGACCTGCGTGGGGTGCACGACTGGAGCAGCTCTACAGGTGCTCTGTGCCACCCTGACCCCAAACCTCTGCCAGGGCCGCCCCCTCCCAGCCCATCAGCACTTCTGGCCCCAGCACAGCCCAAGCTGTGATCACAGTGATGCTCCTGCCAGGTAACTCCTACCTAAACACACCCTGAGCACCCAGCACATGGCCAGCAGCACCCAGGGGTGCGAACAGAGCAAGGTGGTGGAGAGGAGAGCATAGGAGTAATCTCAAGCACCAGTGCTGGGCACGGTCCTGCTCCCCCCAACCTTCGCCAGGGAGGTGCCTGGGTTGACAGCCAAGAGCTGCTCTGAACCAGGCCTCCTTCCATCAACAGGAGCTTCAAGAGAGTTCCCTTCGGAGGGACCGCGAGCAAAGCAGAACAAAGCACCTGGGCGCGGGTGGACTGGAAAGCTGAGGTGGTGAGAAGAGGGGAGGCACTCCTGGACTCGGGATCATACCGAACCCACTCCCCCCCGGGCCCTTCTGGGCACCGAGGCAGAGTGTTTATTTGTGGAGACACCGTTTCCTTGTGGGGTCCGACCCTGGCCGGGTCCGGAGGGCTCCTCCAGCTTCCCGAACTCTTCCACCTGCACCAGGAGGGCTCTTCCCCTACTTGTAGCCGGGCAGCCCGGGGTAAAGCCAAGTCCTGCCAAGGGGAG
>NW_010425255.1:0-29551 GCF_000710305.1 Buceros rhinoceros silvestris
TTTTTTTTTTGACCTAATAAGTTGAATTGACTCCAGGATAGGTAGAGATAAAAGCTACAGCTGACACCAGCTGTGCAGATAAGCCCAGATAGCAAGGGTAGAGGAGTGAAGACAGAGGAGAAAAATGGAATATTCCCTTCAGCTGCGGTCAGATTGGCTTGTGGTCATGCAACAACTTTGAAGTGTCTCTGATAGAAACTGAGATAAAGAGCATTGAGAAAAGTTCCAGTTCAAACCAGACTAAAAGCCCACGTCAAACAGTGAGTTTGGAGAAACAGTCCTTCCCTGGACCTTCTGAAGGCATAAAGTGCTTCACCTAGTGCTGGAAGTCAAGACAACTGTATCTACCTAGAGTGAAAGGTACGGGCAGCCACTGAGCAAGTATCTGAGCCCTGTTGTTCACTGCAAATAAATGGACATAAAAATGGCAGGAGGTATAGACAAGTAGCATATTTAGGACGAGCAGGGGAGTTTGAAACATTTTGCATTGTGAAATTGCATCCAATCACAGAATTATCTTGTTGGAGGAGACCTTTAAGATCATCGAGCCCAACCGTTCACCCTGCACTGCCTGGGTCCCTAAACCATGTCCCTCAGCACCACATCCACACAGCTTTTAAACACCTCCAGGGATGGGGACTCCACCACCTCCCTGGGCAGCCTCTTCCAATGCTTCACAACCCTCTCTGTAAAGAAATTTTTTCTGATATCTAACCTAAATTTCCCTTGGCATAACTTCACACTCATGAATTGTTTTTATTTTAAACCTTAGATGCATTTTGAAGTTTGCTGAACAATACTGTGAACAACTATTTTTGAGAATGCATACCACTGGTTGAACACCAGTTACAGGGGATGATGGAAAACTCTTTTTCAAAAACTACTTTTTCAATAAGGTGTCTCAAGAAAGTAGATATTTGTAAGCAACAGGAAAGCTTTAACTGATGAATACAAGTGCATTTGCAAATCCTTCCCAGGGAGACCAAACAGTTTAAAGAAATACCTTAAATCTTACTTTGCCTTTCATTTAGTTGCTCAAATCTAGCTTAAGCTGAAAGTAGAGGCAAGTAGCTATTGCTAACTGCTGCTGGGCAGCCTATGCAAAATAAACCATTAGTTTTAGACCTGTCCCTATTAGATAAATTCTCCCTTTGTAAAATCACCTCTGTACCCAAAACACATCAGCAATCTCAGTGTCCTCAGCACATGGAAACAGGGATACACAAAAACTTATTACTGATAAGTTAGCTAGTTCTCTCCTGTCAGGGCAGGAACAGGGTTGCTGCTGATGAACTTTATTGCAGTTATGCCTAACCTATTCCTAAAGTACTGGTGTTTTGTCTAGGGGCTTCTACATGCCGAGAAAGTCTTTTCCTTTATTTCCCAGGGGACCCAGATCTAAGCATAGTAGAGGATTTCACAATTAGCCTATTTTCTCAGGAGATGCAGCCTAAATTTTTCTTCCTCTTAACTCAATCTCATTTTTCCAACTTAAACTCTCCTGCTCTACATAATTCATGCCTCTTCTGTTGTCTGAATCATAGTAGTTAAGTCTATAATGCCTCCTTCTCCCTCTGTACATGACAAAACAAAGTGGTTTTGGAGTTTTCTTCATGTTTTTTGTTTGTTTGGGTTTTCTTTTTAGGGGGGAAGGGAGTAGGTTTGTTTTGTCATCTTATCACAACTTCAAATCTCTGACAATTTTGCAATTTGTTTCCTATCTACAATTTTTATCTCCCCAGACTCCACCTGATCACTCCATAGGCTGACTCTGGAGATGGATGCTGGGGCCAGAGGTGGGGTACAGGCTCCTCCAGGAGTCATAACATCCACTGCAAGACTGTAGTATGGCAAGGATGAAACCAGTCAAGCCCACTGACTTTTCCTAGCTTGAAGGGGAAAACTTGGTCCTAAGTACGGTCCATTGTTCCTTTTTCTTACAATATTGCTTCATTACAGATGTGTATTAATCATTTCTGAGCTTGCTGTTCAAATAGAGCTGTGCTTTCCACCATGGTCTGTGCTGTGCACCCCATGAGGAGGTCACCTTAAAACCTCTGAGACCATTCCAGACCCCTTCCCCATCCTTCTCCCTCAGGCACTCCACCAAAAATTAGCTCCAACCCTGATCTTAAACATGACCTGCAAAGGCTTTGCTGAAAATTAAAGGCTTGTCTGAGATCCCTTGGGAAGATAAGAGTACGCAGTTTGTCCAAAATGGAATTATTGCAGTATTAAAATGACATGTGAGGGACAGACCGTCAATTATTTTACATCTTCATTTGGGACATAGAGCTGTGATAAAAACAAGAGGTGACTCAAGGAGCCCTCACCTCCCTTTCATGGGCAGCCTGGGACCTGCTCAGTCCCTACATAAAGACCCCATGCCAGGCAAGGTGGCCCACACCCCATCAGTGGGGAGTAATTCCCATCCTGCCAACCATGGCCCCACGAAGCCCAGCATGGGCCCTGGCAGCATTCCCCACTTCCACCGTACCTTCCTGCTTTCCCAGTTCAGAGGGTGGGAGGTGAGCCAGCATCCAGCCATTGCATCAGCGCCACGCAGGCGTGAAGGAGACTCAATGGAAAAGGCCTCCAGCTCCCCTTGACAGACAGTTCCCATGGGTGGAAGATGCCTCCAAAACACTGTCCTTAACTGCTCCCCAAAAACATTTCCTGAAAACTTGACTTTTCCTCACTTGCCTTGAAGAAACATGGAACACAGTCAGATCCCATCTGACCCACAGCCCGCACTTCTTCCTTCACTTCCCTTGGTTTTAGTTCTTTTTTTCTCCCCTGTTGACTTTTTAAATTTAACCTGACTTGACAATTTACAACATTCTTCACTGCTTTGCACCTTGTGGAGCCCCATCTGTGCATGCAAAATGCTTCCAAATCCAAATGTTAGTGCTCTGGATTGCAGTTTAACTGATGAAGTTTGAGGATTTGTGTTTTGGGAGCAAGGGAAGGGCACTCTGCCTCCTATAGAGGGGAAAACAAACCTTTTCTTTGCATCTCAGTTTCTCATTCTTAAGTATATTTGGTGGAAGGAAGGACATCTACAAAATGTCATATATGTAGTGTAGTGATAAAGGAATGGGGAAATACCGCTGAAGAAGGAATTCCAACAGCACGTGAGATCAGCTGTTCACCACCATTAACCCAGCACAGGGCCTGAAAAGCACGCTTCAGACCCCGTCCTCTACGTGTCTGGCAATGACTGGGAATCCATCAGCCCTGTTACCACAGACTGCCCTGGTCACACACTTCAGCACCCACGGTGCGTGCCCTGTGCCTCAACCCAAGTGCCCCGTATGTGAGGTTATCTATCACGGGCCATTCACTAAGGTGACAGCAGCATGAAATCTGCTTTATGGTGTCTCTACAAATGCAAAGTCAGCTGTAACATGACTGTAGCAGTCACCTTGTATCACCAGGTTCTCCATCTTCGGTTTTTCCATCTGTGAAATAGGTCTAATTGAAAGGGAAGTTCAATTCCCCTTGAATTGAAGGGATCATATATATTTCTAAATAGGGGCCAAAACAGGAGAGAAAAGTGTAGAAAATTCAAGCAAATATCATCATTCAGTAAAGTTAATGTGGTACTGAAGCTCACTGCTGCATTGTTCAGTGGTGATCACAACAGCCTGAGTCTGAAGCTGTCCTTCAGCTACCAGCACTTCTACAGGACCACCTGAGCAAACCCCAATCACCCTGTTTCCCACAGCCATCCGCCCCCCACCCCATACTGCTGCTCCAGGTGGCAAGCATACTAACACTCCCTCAGACACAGAGGCTCATGCCCTGGCAGAGTAAATAGATTCTCAAGTGCTGCACACCCCTTCAGCACAGTCTAAACTAGGACATGCATGGGGCAGAAAGCATCTTGCCCCCACTTAATATATTGGTGAAGGGAACTAAGGGAGACACTTAAACTGACACCTTTTTTCCCCTAGTTTAAGATGGAAATCTGGATAAGTTGCACAGTCAGCTGCTGGCTTTTCTTTAAAAATTTCCTTACAAACTCTGGGGAAGTGCTGCACCAGCCGCCAGCTTCAGCAATTCAGATTTGATATAGTTAGGGGAACTGTATGTGCTTGTCCTAATGAATATTTTCCCTGAGTCAGGGGAACATAAGGAAATCCAAGAATTGCAAAGAATGAGGGAAAACAGATTTAATGGCTAAGCTGTAATTGTTTCAGGCTTCATATGCTAGAGAAAAATCAAGGGGTTTATGTCACTATTTCCTTTACAAAATGAAAGGTTCTTTACTTAAGGCCAATAGAAACTTCCAAAGTGAACTCTACCTGAACTACAGTAATTGTTTGTATGATAGTTAAAAAGATGCAGTGTGGCATATTTTGAAATGTGCATGTAATTTAGATTAATTGCTCAGCACACTGACCTTTTACAGCCTGCAGTGAGACTGTAGCTCCGCAGCAATACATAATACAGTGAGGCAGGAGAACCAAGTTCAGGGTTAGCCTAACAGTGACTTGAGCTTTCCAGCACGTGCGGGTACTACTCATGACAACAGATTTCCTTAGTCCTGACTGCAAGATCTGTCACTACTCATCATTCTTGAGTGAGTCATTTCAGCAGAAGGCTCTGACAGGAGCTGTTTGGTCCATTCTCACAGAAGGAACGGTAATAATTAGTTGCATCAAACAGAATAAAAATGAAAGCAATTGACATAAAATGGGTTCTACAGAACTCACTCCAAGAACCAGTAGGGCTGAATCCTCATGCTGTGTGAGCAGGCTCCACTCAAGTCAATAAACTCAACAATTTATATAAGCTGACAATTGCCCCATTGAATTTAATGAAAAATTATCTCCTTTCTATAGATTTTTTCTCTACTGCTTATAATTATAGTTCTCTCTGGAATTTTACAGGATGATTCAATGATCAACCTCCTTCTTCAGACGTTCTCATAGAAATTGTTCAGCCCATAATTTTTGAAGGCAAATAAATGTGAGACAGAGCAGCTGTCAGACTAATCACAATCCAAAAGTTACTACTTATTACGACATAATGTCCAAAAGCTGCCATTCACAGCCAAAAGCTCCTTCCAGTAAATACGTGGGCAAACATGAACAGAGAGGATGACACTGACCATCAGGGAGATACACCTGGGTGCAGGAGTGTCTCTGTGTGGCTCAAAGAGCATGATCTACCGCTCACACTTCATCCCCTTTCAACACCAGCCAGGTGTGTACAGTAAGTATTTAAAAATAAGGAATAAATATATCAGTCTCTAACAGATACCCAAACACATTCAGAGCTGAAGAAAAGATTGTAGTTTTCTTACCATATTGTTTTAACTGGGACATGTTTTCCCCCATTTGTTTATACATGAAAAGTAATTTTAGAGAGGGAGAAAAGTTGGTTTTAGGATAGAACCTTACATTATATCACTTGAATTACACTGATTAGGGCAAAGAAAAGACTTCATTAACTTAAAGCAAAATGGCAGAATTAGTTTTTAAATGATACTGCAAAAACCTACATAGAGAGCAGACCCTCCAGCACTGTGAGAAGCAGAAACTGTCTCTTTCAGTGAAGTTACAAATGAATTTTTCATAAATTTAAGCAGTATTTCTCAAGCTAGTGGGAGCTGCTTTGCAAAGAACTTCAGTGCATTTAAAACACTCTTAAAGACATTAACCTCCCACATTTTATGTTACAGTGTTCCCTAGGTAACCTTGGGGCAGAAACACCTCATTCCACAGTACACATTCCCCTGAGATGCTGTTACAAAGCCGATCACCCCAAGACAGCAATAAGGATCAGACAGCATCTTCCCTTTGTGTCACACCCTCGTAACATCAGTAATATTAATCCACCTTTCCTTCAAGTAAAGCAGAATCCTCCTGTTATGAGTAGTTTGACACGCACACAAAAAAATGTTAAAAGAGCACATATAACTTAAAAAATAAACAAACCCTTCATCAAGCCAAGGATAATTGTGTAGGCAGATGAAGATCAATGGTAAATCCCAGGGTACTGAAGCAGTAATTAAAAATAAACAAACAGGAGATAAAAATAGAACTTAAGCAAAATATTTTCCCACAAGGGTGAGAGAGTAGTCAAGCACCCTATCAAAAACAGCAGGAGAAGAACAAATTTCTTTCTATTTTAAGTAAAATGATATTCATTCCCTCATAGAAAGCAGACTGCAACCTCCAATTAAACCAATTATCACAACCAGACTAAATTCCAATTTGAGGTATGCAGATACTCGTGGTTATTGGAAAAGTTCAGACAGCCGTTTGATTCTGCAAGACTTGTTGGTATGACCCCTGCAACACACACCAGTCACACCCTCCCCCTTCACCTAAAGGACCGGGAGGAACTTGGTGCTATATGCCTCAGCCCAGCTCCCACACTTCAGTTATTTAACACAAAATCAGAACATAAGTTCAAGTGTCTTCTACTTAAGTGACAGTCCCTTGAAAATCAGAGGGGGTGCATCAGGGCACGTCATCAAAAACACAAATAAGCTGGAAATCTCACTTTAATTTTCTGTATTTGAGAAGTGCAATCATCATGACTAGGTGATACAAGAACTCAATAATTAATGTATTGGACATGTAAAATACAGCCCCACAAAAGGAAACTCCCGCAACAGTCCATTAACGACCCTTGTGCATACCATCTTTGTGTTTTGCCTTTTGGGAGTAGACTCAATTTAATTTCAAGTGCAAAATTCAGAAAGAAAGTAGAGGGGATAAAACTAAAAGGAAATTAATTTGCAGTTCTTTTTACTTTTATGTATAATTTCTGATATTTCATTACAGATACAATGCTCTGTGTCATTTTACTTAAACAGCTTTCATTAACAGTGCACAGAGTACTTCACAGTCTTAGAAGATGCTAAATTGTAGCTAAGTTTATAGAAGCAGAGTGGTTTATTTCTTCAGAAACTACGCATCATATCCAAAAAAATCATGCTTAACATGGAGAGGGACAGATGAGGTCAGCATCTATGGTAGCCACCATTAGGCTGTTGTGCTCTTTCTGCGTTTAGACTAATACTGGTCTGGTAAGCTGTAGTTATTACTGTTCTACATCTTAAGGGTAAATAAGACTCTTCAGGAAGTATCTCTGTTAAACAGCTGTGCCAAAACCACAGCATCCCAGCCACCTTAGATGCACCGTAATTCGATTTTAAACATTGATAGTATCTTCTCCAAGTTATACAACAAAAGGACCGTAGAGCTGAGGCACAAGGTGAACAGCAACAGAGGGCTCTAGACCACCACAAAGCAGAAGACATTTAGGAGAGCAGCAGCAGAGTCAACTGTAATTTGCAATCAAACACCTTAATACCCAGAGTTATCATGCTCTGGACTGAAAAAATGCGTTCAATATTTACAGCGTCTCTTTAATAAGGTCAAGGCTCTGAGATGAGCCAAACCTACCTCCTGCTTAGCTGGCCCTGAGTTTGCTATAGTGTTTTTTTAGACTCACAACTACTAACAAAGTCTTGAAAAGTACAAGCCTTTCTGAGGTCAATGAGCACAGAAATACTGACTACTTATTCCCTGGTTCCACATGATATATCGGTTCTTTCTGTACCAACAACAGGAGTACCCCTTGGCCACCACTTTAACAATAAAATACTCCGTGCTTTTTTGCATTATTCTTAGAACTAATACTCTCAAATTCCTCTCAAATCACTTTGACCAAAAATGGATTTGTGATCACAAAATGGGGGTAATGAGAACTGTTTTATCCTAAATATGAAATAATACCAGCTATCAAGCATAAATTGTTTCAGAATTGATGGAGGGCAGCTTTGCAGAAGCATTGCTGAAAAGCCCAATCACCCGTGTTACTAAGAGCCAGCTGGTGAGCTCGGGGGTGGCATTTCTCAGGAGGGCTCTGTGCCCTGCTGAGGCTTACAGCAGTCCTGTCATCCGTGAAGTTCTCTTGGATTTTAGCTATAGCCTTGGATCACAAGGCCGGAACCCCAGAGAGAGGTAAAAGGGTATTTAATGAAGTTAGAGTTGTTCAAGGCAGCAGGAACTGACTTATTTTAGCTTATTTTAGTCCTCAGGGTCTACCTGACATCACATTCCCAGCCTCTAACAATTGTCTGTGGGAACTTAGCAAAGAGGCAATACTATCCCAGAGGAAGATCATGCAGTGATCAAAACACCTCACAGTTAGAGGCTAGACTTTTACAAACATGGACTAAGTTTTAGTCAAAAAAAAAAATCAAAATTTGCAACAGCTAATTGTTATTACAGAATAATTATGCTAAACAACCTGGTATTAATGGACATACCCAAGCAAGCACATCCTGGAATATGAAACAAAGGTAAAAGTAATCTCAGACTCCAAAAGTTAAATTAACCTATGGAATCAGGAGAAACTAATGCTGGTCATGTGACAGCTTACTGCAGAACTTGTTTCACCTCCTCACTGCATATATTGGATTCTTCAGGAACCAGTAATATTCTGATAAATATAGCCATTTCAATGTCCTGTCGATGATAATGGTCCACAGAAACCCTCCAGCAAATTATAGGTTAATTCACTTGAATACACGAACAGAGTTTCCTCTAGCTTCAGGAGAACTGAAAACTTGAATCAGTGAGCGGATGGCATATACTGTTATTTCTTATCATACGTGTCATTTTATCCTTGGTTATTTAAGTTATTGAGAAGATTCAAAACAAGTCTGGAATACAACACTACACCAATCCACACTGCGCTACTGCTAGAGCCAGATACCTTCTCTGAAACTAACATTCTCTAGCCCAAAAGCACCGCTTTAAACCTCAGTGTAATATTTTCTGTAATCTTTATAACACACTTGTATCCTTGTCAAAGAATGTAGCTGTGTATGAACTTGGCAAGGTAAAAAATTGGAGTAACATAGGGCTATATTAAATTATGCATAGTACAAGAGCAAGTGGCAGATGGTATTGTAGAGTATGCCGAGATACTGGTATTTGTACAATAAGCATTTAAATAATCATGTCTAGATAAATGGGGTTATTTGCAGGTGTGACACACCTAACAGTGAAATAAATATTTGTTTTCGGGTTGTATGCATGATGCACAGGTTATTTTAGAGGCTGCATCTGTCAGATTGCAAGATTGATGTGATGCAGAGATGTAGACACTAGTAAAGGGAGCTCATAGCAGCATGTAAAGGAGAGAGAGGAGTGTAAAGAGACAAAGGCTTCATAAAAAAACAGCATGGAACAAAAAAGCTCTCTTGACATCGGGGGAGCAGGAGGGACAAAGGGAGGTGGCAAAACGCTTCAAAATGCTTGAAAAATGAGATTGGGAAGTTAAAAGGGACATGTCTTGAGGAAAAAAAAAAAAAGACTGCAAGATGTGAAAGTGGCTGCTATGGAATGTGACAGCCACCTAGGAGAGAGGGGAAAACCTGAGGCTCCTGTTTCACATCTCCCTCACCACACTCACTAATGAACATCTCAAAGTACCAGCAAGACTCAGACGGGAAAAGCTGTAACAAATCAGACCAGAGTCCACCTCCTCCAGCACTCTTCAAGTCCTCTGTCTGGGCTTGCACTTACACCCTGGTGCTGAAGGGAGCAGCTGAGGGATGGGTCTCTTCCAGTGCCTTAATAAAAAAAGATGTATACAAAAATCCAGAGCAAACAGCAGGGCACAGCACCGTCTTAAACTAACCTTGCAACACTTCCCAGGGTGCGTCAACAGGTTTTTGACCTTAAAATCTGTTGTCCTAAATAGATGTCTATGTCCCTCTGGTTATAAAAGGAGGAAAGGTGCACTCAAAAACTTCCCATATTTTTGTGACAGGCAGCAGGAGCAGCACTGTAGGAGGAGAAAGGGAGGAGACGGGTCACGTTATGTTCTGTCAGGTTTTGCTTGGAAGAAATTCAAATAATCACATGGGAATAAAAGGAAGTACTGGAGGAGAGAAGCATGTGGTTAAAACTGAGTGGGGATAATGCAAACTTGGATCATACAGAATAATAACGATGGAGGAGGAATGCAAATATCACAGCTTCTGAATGGAAAGGTCCCCTCTGGAGTGCTCCAGACACACTAACAACTCTGTATGTTTGAACAGTTGTCCGGCCTTTCATCACTGTGGGATAATGTCAGTGCTCAGTTTACCAGGCATGTAGCTCAAACCCTTTGCGTACCAACGGAGGTGAAGTGTCTATGCACAAATTAAGTTTTTTTCCTTTAAAAACATCAGAAATAAAATGAATTTAAAGTCTCGTTCCAGTCGTTCATTTAGAAGATCCTCAAATAGTCTGTTCCAACTCCACAGCAATTCTATAAACCAAAATGAATAGCACAAATCCAGCAAATATATCTCCTGCCAAGATGAGCTCTCCTGTTTTAAAATCTTTTATAGCATCTAATGTATTTATTTGCATCAAGAGGGCATTACGCCAGTTAACATCTGTGTTCTCTAGAGTTGGTAATTCTGCCTACCATAACCAGTCATCAATTCTGCATGAAAATACACAACTGTCTTCCCACTACAGATTCTATGTGCTGCTCAATTTTTTCCATGCACATTTAGAGAAATGTTTAGTGAAACACTTCTGCATAAAAAGACAGATGGGAAAGAATGATTCAAATGTATTTGGGTGCCCCGCCCCCACCTGGGGATGTCACTTATGGGCCTTGGGATTCAGATCAGATATTCCACTATGAAAAAATTTAAGACAAAATATGCTAATATAAATTGATATGGCTTCTTTGAAATAAAGAGAAATTTTCCTAGAGGTGCGCCAGCTAAAGATTTGGTCCTGAAACCCTGGGGTGCTTCACAGCATGTAAATTAAGTAAAGGCTTTAACATGGATTAAACAACCTCAGCTAACAATAAAATCAAAGCACGTGTCTCCTCCTGAAAGGTGATCATACCAAATTTTACCAAGAGCAAGGAATTTTCTCAGTTTAAAGTAGATGGTGCCAGAATTGTAAACACATTTAGTCTCTCTTCAAATTTTGGTGCCTTAATACCTTTCAGAATCTAGGAAAAGAAACCCATCCTTTGCCTATGAAAAATTATATACAAGAATCAAAGTCATAGAAGAGAAAGAGAGGAGTTGAAATCTGGGCTGAGGTCACAAGCAACCGGATGGATCAAAGGTAAACCATGTGCCAAGTAAAATGATGAAATTCATTGTCATGCAGTGGAAGAGCCAATATTGTTTCCAGCTTCACCACAAACCTTCCTTCCTCAGCTGACACTCCTGCCAGCCTGACCAACCCTAGGGTGCAGCTGCACAGCACAAACTGGCAACATCTTTAAAATCTCCAAGCCAAAACTCTGCCTAAGGCACCTAAAACTCTAACTCTCAGCCCTAAAATTCAGTCACTGAGGTGACTGGCTCATCAACATCTATGTCCTCTGGACATATGGTCCTCTGGTTTTACAAAGAAAGCTCGTGCTTGTAAAAGTGCACCTTCTAAAAAAATTACATTGCCATTAGAAATCTATCCAAGAAAGCCAGTTTTATGCATGTGGCCATTAAATGGAACCTCTTAGTCCAACAGCACAGTCTGGTGACTAACCTACTGGTTAGTGAACTAACCATTGCCTCAGTGACAGGTAGTTCAGACTGGCCACCTGCAGACAGCCTGTGGGGTATTAGCAGAAGGATGGCTGTCCACTTTTCACCACCGCAGTCAGCATTACTCTTTAGGACTGTGTGGTTGGGATCTACGCTTTGGTTTCTGCATAGCTCCAGCTGTACAAGAAAATAGCTATAAACCCTTCAGCAATCAGGACAAGAGATTTCAGAGGAAGTGCTGTGTGCTCTGAATATCCAGAAGAAGAAACATCTTTGAATGATGAGGTCAACAGCATGCCCAGCTTCTCATCAAGAAAACACATAACAGTTTTTACTACTTCTTGAGAGGTTTGTGAGCCAAATTATAGTTCCTGTATTATAGTCAAACACTGTAGTCAGGTTTCCAGTTTATTTATTTGTTAGAGGCAGCCATTTTATTTATCTGTTGCAGTTACTGTTTTCTTTTTTCCTTCAGATTTCTCCTTGGCTCAGTGTTTTCTCTTGAAATTCTTCATATTTTGGACAAGAAAACAGATTTATTTTCTGTTATGGACTTTCAATTGGTGATTCAGAAAGCAAATAGAAGAGTGTGATATAGATTTCAGGTTACATGTAGGAGCCAGTTTTCTAGGATTAATATCTCAATTAAATGGAAGTATAACTTCAATATTCTTTTTAAAAATGTGTGTATCAAATCACTGTCTTCCTCCCTCCTGGCAAATGTTTTAGTTATTTTACAGACCAGTGGGTTTCTGAGAGTCAGGTCTTTTTCTGTCTCAATCACAACAGGGTAGACTTAATTTTCAAGCTTGTATACATACAGGTTTCTTGCAGGAAGATTTATGGCAGCCCATCTTCAGTCAATACATTACAGAAACAGGACTTTCACACTATCTGTGACTCTAAACTACTCTCTACCTCACCGTGCAGATTAACTCAACTAATTCTATTATCCAGAAGTCACCACCTTATAGAAAGTCTTTATAGATAGTTCTCTAACACAGAGGGCTAAAGGGGAACCATTCAGCCAAGACATCTTTTACTTTCCCAGTCTCAGTGTAAATAATGAAAGTGGTTCCAATTTGGTTTCATGTATTTAAAACAGGAAAAGCTACATTTCTACATTTACCACAAAATGGCTTATGCTGAGGTTTTGGGGGTTCTCACTGCATGACAAGAATCAAAAGCTAATGAGCAAATTCCAAGTAGGTGAGAAATCCTTCAGGTTTTTCTTCCTCCCACTCTCTAAACACTGAACTACGGCAGTCAGAGACTTTTTAAAGTGAGAAGCATTGTACTGTTGCTGTGTATTCCAGCATGAATATAGCACTAGCCGGAATGAAGGAACCACATGCTAATCTTGCATGATTCTAAGAAACTCTCCCACACACTTGAGTCATGGTCAAGCTGTTTAGCCTAAACATATTGTGATTAATCTAAGTAGCAAGTAAAATTGTTCTTCTCAGCCAGGATATTTTGATTCCACCTATATTTATTCCAGTTATCCCAGAGCTGAACACAAAGAGAAATGGTCTAGTCAGAACACTCCGAGTAGTCCTGATAGTTCTGTATTAATGCTCTAATATTTTTTGGCAGAAACTAGTCCCTTGTAATCAGACTTACTTCTTCATAAGAGACAGAAGCAACAGGCACTGCCATTTTCCCTAGAACTGGAGGGTAAAAGCCCTTGATAATATTTGATTTTCTGCCTCAGACCTCCAGATTCTCCAGGTTGTCCCTAAACACGAAATAACACAAAAGTCTACTGTTCATTTCATAATTAAACATTTCAGCATTACAGCTTATTGTTTGAACGGTAATGACAGATTTTATCTTCTTTTGAATGCTACTTTATTTAAACACTTTTTGTTATTGAGCAAACTGAGGTATGTTCCTGGCTGTCACACTACAAACAATTCCATTCGGCAGATGCTGCACTTGTCACTGGTTTGTCTCCACACAAGAACAGGGAAATGCACTGGTGCAAGTGTCCCTGTTGATCTGCTTTTATCATCGATACCGTCTTCACAGTTTATGTTGGCCACCACGAGTTCTCACCATGTTCACACCAGACAACATAGAAACAGCACAAATTCCAAACCCTGGCCACAATCTGAGTAACGGCAACTTAAACCATTTCTTTCTCAAACTTCACATACCAACATACGGAAAAAATAGAAACTACACTCAAATTCTTGAATTATATTACTCTATTAGAAAATCAAGGAAGATTTTTGTGCATCTGTAGGCGTGAAGATCACATTCTACCAAAAGCAACAGAGCGTGACAGAGGTTCATTGTGCTTTAGTGAAAAGGTCATTAGACATTTGGAATAGTAATTACCTGCATCTATTCACTATCCCCTCTGACATCCTTAAGAGAGAATTCTTTATCATGCTGCTTAGACAGTATCTTTCACAGGCATTGTAACAAGGAATGCAGGAACTTATTTTTTCTATTATTTTTACATTTTGAAATAAATTACTGTATAATACTTTGGGGGGGGTCATCTTTCTTTTATGAGCCTTGAATGAGAAAGTACAGTGCCCAGTAGCGAAAATATTGATAAATATTAGACATTTCTATAAAGAACTGTTAATTAAACCTCAGAGCACTGCAGTGAATTAAAATATCTATTGTTAAGTTCTGTATTTTAGAGATAGGAGGCAGCAGCAGTAGGCCAAGAGTTACCCAAGGCAGAGATATTGCCTGATGCACAGGCCACGATAGGTTGCTTCATAAAAGCAAGGCAGACTATGAACAGCAGCAGCACCAGCCTAGCTGCACTTTTTTTTTGTCCCTGAGAAGACACTTAGTATCAAGTTTAATCATTCAAGATTGTCAGACCTGGGGTTGCCTTACAAAAGGTCCCCCCACTGAAGGGACACGGCATGTTTTTTAAAATTACAGTCTTTGTACTTCACATTTGAAGTGCCTTTTGTTTTTTTCTTTTTTGTACCTTTAGTATAAGCAAAAAATATTTTTAATAGTGATTGCCATGGCAATAAGTAAGCTAAGCTCTCAATATTTGAGCCACCAACTAATGCTTGACAGTTCAGTATTGCGGCACTGACTCCGATTTATTTATTACATCCGGTTTAACACAACAAACTCCACACAAGACTGAGGTTCATCATGGTTCCACACAGGCAGCACAGCAGGAGTTTGGATCCAGCTGGGAAAGGAAGAAGGGCCTGTGAAGTGTAAATAATTTCTTGAAAACAGCAATCCTACACTTTAATATAGAGGAACACAGCCACAACAGCTTCTGCTTTCAGCCAGGGGAATCACTCTGTGTTCTTTCCATGGGCATCTCTTCCCAGTCCTCCTGCTTTGCCTTTTTCTCCGGCATGAAACCTATTTTACCTGCATTTTTGTAGAGGCAATAAATCCAGCCCTAAGAGGCACGAGTCTTTGGAAATAAACTTGAATGTACTGAAAATGCCTCCATGCCTTTGGTGAGGTATCGAGAAAATGATCTTTCATTGATATCAAAAGAAAACAATTATTAATGAGGCATTAGGAGCCATTTTACATCTGTGCTTTGTTTTTGGTAAAGAAATACATTATTTCTTTACAAATCACTCTGGAATTTGGTATATGCTTAATTACAGGGGACATAAAAGATGGGTGATTAAGAAATCTTTCAACAGTTGTTCCTGCTTGAGTTGCAGTATAAAGGGCAAGGAGCCTGATTTTACGGACCCTAAAACACAAAAAGGACTCAAAATCCAATATACAGCTTTTTGTTGTTGCTTGCTTCAATAAATCTACATTTTATTTTCTCTGCAGGGCACAAGTTTATGTTCCAAACAACATCCGTTTTGAAGATACACTCATGAGCAATGCAGTATAATTTTTTTTTGAGAAGTGCTGCAGGATTTCTGACTCCTATAGAGTAGGAGTAACAGAATAATATAAAGATTACAGCTTAAAACATAAGTACAGCAGAATATATTTGCTCTCGCCTTTTGTAACAGACAGTGCTTTGGTATACAGCTGCACTGGTAGAAAATGCACAACCTTCTCAAATCTGGGAAAAAAATATCAATACCACACAGGTTTATATCATGAGGCATACCAGGAGCAGTGTGCTACTCTGAAGCTACATGTAACTACTCACCTGTAGTTTGTATTTTTTTCACCGATTCCTAGTTTTGCATCTCTAACTTTCCTGAAATCAAAACCCTAACTCATCATACTGCACGTTACCACTAGGACCTATTACCGCAGCTTGATCCTTCATTAAGGTGTCAATATTCATGCCAGCACTCTTCACTCCAGAATCCCCAATTAGATTACCGCTTTAATTGCCTCCTATCCCTGACGGACAGGCAAGTGCATGTGCCTGCTCCACAGCAGCGACTGAAAGTACTTGCCTTGGTGCAGAATTACAGGACAGATTTAAATGTTCGTTCTTTATGCTTAAGAAATGGCCATAAATCACCGATTCAGCACAGTCATCTCCAAATGGTGGGGATTTTTTTTTTCTTTTCCAAGCAGTGATTCACATTTGTACTTGCCAGTGGCCTAATTTAAGAGTTATAGTCCTTCCTGCGTTCCAGTTCCAACCAATATTCTGAGACTGGTAATACTCACAATAAGTATTTCTCTCAAAACAGAGAGACTTTATGTGGTTGTCCATATTTTGAGTGTCTGGGAATCCTTTTTATATTTTGATGTACATTCGAGGAGAATAAGGAAAGGGATTGGCACTGACACACCAAAGTTAGAAGGCCAGTTTCTCTAAGTTGCCTCAGAAATAGAGTTATTGTTCTACCTGGACATTGCACATGCAGAACAAGGCCAACTCAAAATGATGGGGCTCACCAGCAGACACCTGTACCTGGTTAAAAGATACACTAGATCAGATTTAAACTGTGCTGAAGTGGTTTATAGTTCTAGCTAAGTTAAGAACTGACATTTTAATGGCACATTTGAGGAATTTATATAGACAAGTCATACAAGCCTGACGTGATAGCTTAAGCGTAGCCCTTAAGTCAGCCCAGACCCCAAGGGTTCAGGCAAAATCATAATTCACTTTAGTCTTCAAGCCATTAAAATTCAGCTAGACTGTGAAGTTGACAGCTGTTTACTGTAAGGTTGCCTCCTGCCTGCCAAATAATAGGGCTGCTTTTGGCACCCTTCCACCCCTGTAGTTAAGAAAAAGGCTTCCTTGTAGCCAGGAAGGAGCTAAAATGTGACATTCCTCAAGCTGGAAATACGTGCATCTTTAAACAGGTTCAAGCAAGATTGAACTGGTCCATCACCTTACCTCAGATCTTTTCAAAGTAAATGTTATCACAACATTTGAGTGGAATAAAAATGCCAACCTAGAATTTGGCCTATTAATACAAGAAGACCTACAAGAACACTTAGAGTAATGGCCCACACTCTCCCAGAGCATCCCAGCTCTTGCCTTTCTCAGCTTGCCCACATTGCTGTGGGAAGAAGACCAGGCTTCCTACCTCTTTACCTTCATTAGAAAACAAAAGAAATACTTTCTCCTTTGTCACATAAAAAAGCCATAATTTTGTATCGCCAGCTGCCAAGAAGATGCATATTAATGATTAAAAAGACAAATGTCTTGTCAAGGTCAGACAACAGTGCAGGAATGTCAGCAAAATCCTCTTATTGGAGCTCCAAGTCCTCTTTCTAATAATTTTGTACTTCCGTGTTTTACCATTTCTAAAACCACTCTCAAGACTGTTAAAAACATTTTGCATTACAGCAATTACACATTGTGGGGAACACAATGACTTCTGTTCTCTTCTGGCTTCCTAACTCTCCCACGTGCTCTCTACTGCAAGCCTGTGAGTTTTCACTCCCTGCCACAAAGCTTGTACACCTCATCAAAAAGGGCAGACCTTCCTCATTTTCCTTCATAGTCAAAAACCTCACACTCAAAGATCTTTTTGAGCCAGTCAGCACGCATGAAAACAACAGAAATCTTTCATTTTTCAGCCACTCTACCTCTAGAGTATTACTTGAAAGGAAATAATGCTATAACATCTTCCTCTTGTTACATTTTTAAAGAAAATAAAGAGATATCTATTCATTTTTCTTAAAAACACAAAATAGATACCTATTTGCAATAGGAGAGCTGGACTTCCGAGCCTCACCAGAAGAGCTGCCAGCCCACTACCCCAGCTGGGGGGTGGGTGGCCCAGGTGCTCAACCTCAATGGGGGAGGCCCACCACACCTCTCCTTTTGAAGTCTCCTGTTAATCAGTGCTAAATAGCTTTTCTTGCACCTGGCTTGCTTGGGTCTTAGCCTTAGGTAAGAGACCCCAACTCCCCAGCTCAGTGTGGGAGTTGGCTGTACTGGAGAACTGCTGGGTCTCCAGGGCACTGGCTGGGAGGCAGCATAGCACCTGCTGATACTTGCAGTTTTCTTTTGAAAATCTTACCTAAGTGCTTTGAACAACACCAAATGTGAGCAAAACTGGAATGTGAGTAAGATACTCCTTGTGAACACCAACAGCCCTTTCCTGAGTGGGTCGTTAGGGAAGTGTTTCCATCTTAAAACGAGCTGCAGAGCAGATATTTGTACAGCCGTGCCCTGGAGGCACTGAGCTCAGGCTTAGCGCTGGAGCTAGCGCAGCTCTAACACCGCAGGCTCCAGAGGAGCTTGCTGATGACAGTAGCCTTGAGTGCTGCATGCCATCACATCCCTCCCCATATTATCCAGCGAATTTTGCTAGTCCGGGCTGGTACCCTCTTTCTCTTCAGCATCCATCAGTTGTCCATTCTTGTGTTCCCAAGAAAAAAGCAGTCCACACCCTTGATGGGCCTTAGGATCAACTGTAATTCCCAATTATTTTACTTGTCTTACTCATTATTATTTACCGTGCCTTCCTTGGCTTTTGTGTTGTTAGTTCCTCTGTTTTCCGTGACTAAGATGGATGTTGAATTCTTTGCAAATGGGACTCTTCAACAGATGGCTGTTCAGTTCATGCTCTATTGGATTGATTATTTGGTCTTTTTATAATGAGATTTTTCTGGTGCTTTGTATTATTTTAATGAATCCTTATTAATGGATGGAGCTAAACAAACAAGGCTTTCCTCAAGTGTAATGGCTTGAAACAGTTAAGAGAATGTCTTATATAACAGTAGTTAAAACCATCTAGGACTGAAAAACCATCTTCAGACTGTCCTTGTGCATGTGCAGGAAATTCTTTTGAATTGCCATTATTTTTAAACATTTAATTAATTTTCTTCAAACCAAGAATATTTTCTTCCTCTAATGAGCAATATAAAACCTGTCAGTCTGAGGCTTCTATATTTACAATTTTTTTGAATCACGCAAGTCCAGAATTTAAAATAGAACATATGGAGGTTCATCAACTCAGTTCAAAAATGGCAGAACTAATTCCATAGAAAGATTTCTCAGAAAATGCTGACTTTGAAGCCAAGTGGATCATGGAAAATTTTAGCAAAAAGTGTATTTTGAGAAGATTTGAGTTGCTTAAAACACTGTGTTGCATCTTAA
This sequence comes from Buceros rhinoceros silvestris, assembly GCF_000710305.1. NCBI lineage: Eukaryota > Metazoa > Chordata > Aves > Bucerotiformes > Bucerotidae > Buceros > Buceros rhinoceros. The sequence continues at coordinate 19,035 of NW_010425255.1, forward strand.
TCTTAACTTTAGCATTTGCTATCAAGAATGCTATAATAACATTATAATTATCTATAATATCAGAGAATTTTCTGTTCATCCTACTTAAAGGTAATGCAGTGTGAGTCACTAGAAATTATGAAACTGAATTGCCATTTTAATTTCAGGATATCATTACCTCTACTTGCACGACCCAGATACACCTAGCTGGGAAGCAAGTTTTCTTATATATTTTTTTTTATATACATGTGTATATTTTACATCGACCTTTGGAAAAACAGACTCAATGAAATTTCACATCCCTGATCTTTGGGGTAGTACGGTGCTGGACACTGAGACGAAGTTAGTCTGTGATGCTTCTCTTCCCATCTGTTATTTCTCTCCCTGATTCTTGGCAGTTTTTCCAACTGACAACTCGGTGGTGAAGGTCTGAATCCAGCGATCTGAGTGGGTGATATCTATCAATCTTGTGCCACATGTATGCAACATTGCTAGGCAACAGGTAGCAGCATGACACCCACATTCTGCAATTTCCTTTTGGTGACTGAGACTTTTACTACATTAATTATACTGAACTTTATTTCATGTATTCAAGCATTAACTTCTATGGAAAATATTTTAAAAAACTCTTTGAGCTAAGATTACTTTCTGTTGCATATTGAACGAACAAATATTGGCAACTGATAAAGTCATAATTCTAACAATTGCTAGATGTGAATGTGGTGCACGAAACCTAAAATTGCAGATAAGTGGGATATGGGATTATGCTGTGTTGAAGATAACTATGCTACAAGGAAAAATTTTTACAAGGACTTCAAAACATAAAAGACATAAAAATATAAAATGAGGAGATAACTAGGGAGGAAAGTCCTTTTTTCTCTACTTGCTCTCTCTGCTCTAATTTTTTTTTCCTGGCTTCTCTTTCTCGGTGGTTAGGATGCTACAGAGGGACTAAGCTACAGATTTACTTTCATGCCCCATCGCAGACTTCTTATGTGGCCAGAGGTAGATGAGGCTGTATTATACCGCAGAGAGAAGGCAAGTGAGCTGCACTCACTTTACTCCTCTTGAATTAGCCTAGCCTAGGAAAAATAGCCAGCCCTTCAGCGTTATTACACCCTTGCAGGTAATGTATTTTTCTATGGATCTGGGATTTCTCAAAGATGTGTTTCACAGTTATTTAAGCTGCAATAAACTGGGTCATTCTACACATTTAATTTTGAAATAATTTGCCTGTCCTTTCTGAATACACAAAGGAGAACCCTGAAAAGTGCTCAAATGGAGCTAGTCTATTTGTTGTAAAGTGCTTGTGTTAGCCACTGATGAGTGATAGTAAGTTCAGCTTTAGTTCACACCCTCTGAGAAACCAGCCAAATTCAATTAACGACAGCAGCATACTCATATTCAAAGTTTTGCCAGCAGACAGAACATTATTTGAAGCAGCCCTTGAAGTACAACCCAAAGTATCTTTGCAGCAAGACAAGGCTCTTCAAACGATCGTGGGTGATCATGAGCAATCAGATCGCCATGACTTGCAGAACTACCACTGGTTTCTCTGTCTTGGCTGAACACGAGTAACCCAGTATGCCAGTATCATTTATGAGAACTTGAACGTAGCCTTTATCAGCTTGGGCTGATTCAGGTTCTCACCTGTGTCACTTTGTCTCCCACAGAGTTTGTGAGCTGCTCATAACCTGTATGCGCAGGTACGTAGCTCCTCAATACATGCAAATACCATATCAAGACGGATAGTTCCTTAAATAGCAGCTTCATTTTTGCTGTGTTGAGATGAGTGGGAAGAGGGAAGAACACTCCAAATCTTCATGCAATTTTTGATCAACACAACAAGTACACCTATATGCTGTACGTGAAGTCTCTTTTAAGTGTGTCCATGGGATACTACTGAGTCTTAGCATCATCCATTGTACAGGCATGACCAGCAGTTACATGTTTATCTGAGAGATATTTGCTGTTGTTACTCACCAGATTTTGTGTTCAGGTTATGTCTATGACTGGAATGTACCTTCTGTACAGAAATTTTGTCTATACACCAATGGAATGATTTCAAGAATTTGAAAGGCATGAAGAATTCCTTCTTCTCCTGCCTGCAGCTGTCCTCTCCTGACATTGGCTCAACACTGCAAAAGGAAGCAATTTCCAAATCTGAAAAGCAGGAAAACCAGATAGGAAAACTGTTGTACCTAGCTGTGAGGTATAGCAGGAGGAAAAGAAGAGAACAGTTGATTCAGAAGACATTTTTCCTCTCATTTAGACTTCAAAACCACTGCTGGGATAGTAGCAGATGGGCAGCTTTGTTTGAATGCGTTAAGTTCTGGTTGACAGGTGAGCTTCAGAAGGAAAGTCCAAGTGGACACACCATCTACTGGCTTAGAGCAGCAGGTCAGGAGACAGTCTGTATCTCCTTTGCTAGACAGCAGCCTGGATGAAGCAGTGTGTGAGATACTTGTTCCGCATCCAGCTGTGATGAATGAGGCTGGAGAACAAGCTCTTCTGTTACCAAAAACACTTTTTTAAGACTGAATCCCGCTGGCTTAGGGGAAAAAATGCAGGCTGACAAACACACATAAAAATCTGGATGGGATTTTGATGAGTTTGTTCCCTGTTGCTGCACACTTCTGTTCCAAGCATGAGCCCTGTAAGAGCAGAAAAGGCTGCCATGTTTGCAAATACCTATTGGTAGTCAAATAGGAGCACAACTTTGAGATTCAGAATTTATCACTGAAAAACTCTGTTGTTTAAGCAACAGGGTGGTTTCAGTTGCCCCGTTAGTATTCGGACTGCTGTAATTTCTGCTAAGAATTTAGCAAGCAACAGCAAAAGCTTTAGCTTGGGGAATTCATAAGCAGGAGTATGATTAATACAATTTCAGATGTGTTTGTAGAAGACACAGAACTTGCTGTGGGAACTGATAATTTAATTAGATTCTGGTTTATGTGATTCATATACCTAATATTCTGAGTACTATATTAAAAAATAAATACAACTTAATTATTTCATAGGGCATTGCTTTGTTCAGCTATACAGCAAACAGTTGATTACATGAAAGGCACAGCTTTGATTGGTCGTAAAAATTAGGACCTCATTGTACTGTGAAATAGCTTTCAAATACAGCTAAAGGAAACAGGCTTCATAGACATAAATATATAAAATCCCCGGGGAAAAATTAACACCGTATTTGGGAATTTTATGTTTAATCTCACAAATCATATGACTCCTCAAATACCAATTGCTTAAACGGAAAAAAATGTTCTTCATAAACTATTTATAATACACATTTCTTAAAATGTTCACTTCCAGTTTTGCATCAAGATTTAATGCAACTGGCACAAGACTTTTAAGCAAAGTCTCCTTTGTATCTCAAGGCTGCCTACCAGGGTACAACGAAAGTCATGGCTTTATCATTTACATAGACATGATGCAGCCATAGTTCTGTGGTAGTCAATGAAATTACACCAGTGGAAGTAAGAGTTTATTAAGTAGAATAGAAATAGAAATATTTCTTTATAGGTTCAAAAGACACTGAATACATGTCTGGATGTATCTGATATGCAGGGAAAATAAGTTTTCTCCTGGACTGACAGCATAATTTGAAATGTATAAGCCCTGGATATCTCTAAAATCTAATGTAAAATGATTTTGCTGTGTTTGTGGATGCCATGAAGGTCAAAAGGATTTTACAGACTTTTTTTTTCTTTATTTAAACAGTGCTTCAGTGATCAAAATCTACAGACTGCTAAAACCTTGTAGCTACCCAGAACTAAGCAAAACTCATACAATTTACAATAAATACAGTGGCAGAGCATCATAAATCTGAGTATACAGAAGTTTAAGACTCGAAGATCTAAATAAAAAGAATTCTTTGGCAGAAGAGAGAGTATTTGTATGGATTTTCTATACAAAGCCAAGATCACTCCCCTTCCAATTGCCTTGAGAAAGCACAAACAATTGCAAACAGGTAGTAATATTTGTTATAGTCTTTTAGAACCTATTCCATCCAAGTTGTTGCCTCTGCAGAAGCCTAGCTGCTGGGTTTTGTGCCAAGGAAGAAAGAGAAGTGCAGCAGGTAAGCTGTAAAACCACACACGTCATGAATCAGTTCTGCACTGACTCATGCAGCAGAGCACTGGGAGGAAGCTGTCACGGGGAAGGTCAGAGCTGGGCTCCTATAGCTGTGGAAGAACTTCACTGTATTGCGAACCTGCATGAGGAAGCAGAGGGAATGGAGACAGATCCCAAATGGACCCATTTCACAGAATTCCTCCTTAGTGAAGTGCCCATCAATGCTGCAGCTGGAATCTGCCCACGTCAGGATGGTATCACAGGAGAAGTGAATGAGATGGTGCAGCTGCAGAAAAAAAGAACAGTATGATGAAGCTGTCCCTTGTTGTCTGAGAGGCTATATCAACTGAAAATATTTCTTCAAGCAAGAGTCAGGACTTTTTATTTTATTAGAAAGTTCAGTGGGATTTAGTATGTTTGTGTGCATGATTACTCTGTTCTCAATTCTCAGATAATCTGAGAGCTATATGTTTGTAAAATCTAATACACCGGAAGCATTTGGGCACTCAGAAGGCACCAACATCTAAGGCAGCTTGGCTATTGTTTGCCCGATATGTTTTCCCACCCTTTACTCCTCATCAGAGTGGACAGAGAATGCTACCAGCCTGCAGGGGTGACATTTTGTTTATGCACAGGGTGGCTGACAATAAAAAGGGCAATATAGCTATATATTAGGCCTATGTGGATTGTTCTCCCTGCACTGGTTCAGCTTCACAGGGTGATGATCTTCTATTTTGCTTTTAAAAAGCCTGAATTTTCTTGAAGCTATTTAGCCATTTAATTTCCTCAGTACATCTATGCATACACAGATAATGTAACTGGAAGACAATGAAAGGAATAGCACAGCTTGATTTCTATTTCTTTTGTTGAATTGTTTCAAGTTCTCCTCCTGGAGGAAGATGTGTTTCTAATAGTTTTAGCTGGAATATACAAAGCTAACGACGTACATTGCTAACGTACCAAACAGATTTCCTATTGCAAGGAGCCTTAGACAATAAACATATAATGAGTCCGAGGTCATTTCTCACTGAAAGCCATGCAGAGTCCTTGACCCGAGGGTGGGATTTTTTTGTTAAGATGGCCAAAGCCATCACAAGAACAGAGATTGAAAAAGGGCATGATAACTATACGAATATGCCCAGAAAACTCTTCAGACTCAAGAATGCAATCCACTATAAGATCAGCCAAGGTTACCAGCAGATGGTTCTTGTCCCACATGCCACAGCTTGACTGTATTGTAATTAATTCAGCTGCAAAGTCGCTGCGAGAACTGTGTTTTCAGCACAATTTCAAGCTTGGTTTCAAATACCAGAAATCATTTCCGATTTCTTAAACATCCTAGACAAATGTGAAACTCTGCAGTTTAAGTATGACAAAAAGTACTTTTAAAAACCGCATTTAAAGAGCATTAAAGGAGTCTTCTCAAAGTAAGCTAGACCTTTGGGGTTCAGAGACGTAGGCATGTATAGCACAAACGCTTAGGGCCTTATTCAGGAAACTGTTTGCAAGTTCAAAGATACAACTGAAATTTGAACTTGCCTTTTTGCACCAGGCCAGAGTAATATTTATCCAGTTAGCCGTCCATAATATCAATATTTTCCCAGGTATTTTACAGCTCATCCTCCATTTTTAAAGGCATATCAGACCAAAGACCATTAGATTCTTGTTGTGAAGAAGGATTCCTTCTGTTATTTGAAGTTTGAGATCCATTTGAAAATGAATTTCATTAAAGTCAGAAACTCACAGGCATAAAGCTAAAACAAGTAGAACATGTTTTATCATAATATATCACTTTATTTTTCCAGCAATATCTGCTGAAAGAAAACATTGAAATGCACTTCCAAACCACTTTAAACCTAATCCTGGACAACACAAGCTTGAGACAAAATGAGGTATGTTAAAAATTATGGTTCTGGTTTTCAGAGGTATTGACCACCAAAGCCTATATTTAACTTCAGGTAGAATTGTGTTCAGCATGTCTAAAAATTGGGCCCTAAATTAAAGAGCAGTGTTTTCACCTGGGTAACATCCCTCTAAGTACCACCCACAAATTACACAGCAATAGTTCTTCCCATAGGAAGATCGTCTTTTGGATTATGTTAAGATAAAAGCACAGGCCAAAGTCATCCCTCTTACAAGATGCATACTAATGCGAGGAAGGATTTATTTGGAATCTTCTAATTGACCTCAGTGGGATTGGACCTGGACCTGTTAAAACATTTATGAAAAGCAGTTACGGAGCATGAATAGTACCCAATCTAAAACATTAATACCTAGGTAATATTAGAAGTGATTTGTTTAAAAATAGCAGGGAGGGGAGGAGCAGGAGCCCAGCTGCATTACAACCCAAATTTTTCCAACTTTCTGTTGGTCTTTTTTATCATCATTTTGTAAACAGCTGCAAAAACAGAAGCTGCTGTTTTTCCTTGGGCTTCTCCTTCCCCAGCATTGGCCCAAGTGTTGGTGACACTCCTCTTTTTCACCTCACTCCTGCATTATCCTGATTTTTACTCCAGTGTGCCCACATGTCACAGCTTCACCCTGTCTCAGGAGTGACATAGGCAGTTAAAGGCATTAAACAGGCCTCCAAAATTCATGTGTTTTGCAGGAAGTAAGTGTGGGGGTATCCAAAGCCAGAGGGTATGTTCAGAATAGGGGATTTCAGTCTCAGGGTCTCACAAAATGTTCTCCATCAGCCCAGCAGGGCAGAAACCTGTTCTTAACGCTGTGATAGATGCTCTAAATACGCCACTTACTCAGAATTCTGGATACGGGAACATGCACATCTAAGCGTGTGCGTTGTGAGGGGCGCAGCCGCCAGAGGGGTAACTGCCTCCTGAAGGAGTTAACAGCATCCCAGCTGCGAGCCCCTGCTCATGCTTGTTTACCTTGGTACGAGGTGGGCAGTACCTCCAACGCTGATCCGAGCGCGGGGCCTCTCGCTGCAGCTTTCCAGATCGCTCTGTTCCCTTCCCTTGTAAATACTTGTCTGTACAACAGAGACACGGAAACCTTGGCGGTCTGGGAAAGGAACGAGGAAGATCTAAACTACAAGTCTATGGTCTGAGAGAGACACAGAAGAAGACAAAACAGAAGAGAAAGGGCGAGCTGAGCTGTTTGAGGACTCATAACAACAAACTCTGATAAAACAGCTTCTCTGCCAGTTATCCACTGTATGTGGGAGAGTTCCCACGAAAATCTCCAAATGCTATTTCTTGGGCTACCAGTAGGACATGACAGAGTCTACAAACTGGACCTTCTTAAGCTCAAGCCACATGCGCAATAGCTATGCAAAATTATTAATCAGGTTTTGAATATATGTGATTATTTAGGGAGAAATAATGAATATACATGTAATCAGGTGATTAAGCTTTGGCTGGGGCAACATATGGGGTGCAAGATTTGAGGAAGAGATTCTCCTCGCCCCTGGTGCTGATAAGATAAAGAAGATGCCTGCTTCTTAATGCTACACTGGTGCTAAGGAGTCTTTCTTACGATTCTCCTCGCAGCCGGTACCGATAAGCTAAAGAAAATGCTGCATTGGTGTTCAGGAGTTTTTCTTCCGAATTTCCCGTGACAGCTCCGCCACGGTGTGGGCCCAGCTGGTCCGTCGTTAACCCCCATGGGCCGCGGGGGCCCAGCCTGCTGTCTCAGCACAGGCCACGGGGCAATGGCTGCTCCAGCATACTCCCCCTCTCCTCCTCACTGACCTTGGTGTCCAGGGGTGTTCCTCCTTTCACGTCCACCCCTCCTGCTGCTGCAGGTTTTTCCCCTCTTATGTACATTATTGCCGTCGCCGATAGGCTCGGCCTTGGCCGGAGGCAGACCCATCTCGGCGCCGGGGAAACTTCCAGCAGCTACTCACAGGAGCCACCCCTGCAGCCTCTCGCCTTTCTGTGCCAAAATGCCGCCACACAACCAAACACACACATTTACCTTCGAACGAGTGAAAGCTGCGTCTCTTCAAAGGTGGAAGACCCACACAGTCATCCTAGAACTGTACCACCACGCTTCCACAGTGTACCACCATCACGCAGCAGCCCGGCTTTTGCCCAGGAGAGATTTGCGAGGGGCTGCGGTGCCCACGCCCGCTGTCTCTGCCGCTCTCAGAGGGACATGGCCACAACGTGACTGATAGTCTTCTCATCTCACCAAGGACCTGACTGTTCATGTCCGAAGGCTGCCCGTGCTGGAAGTCCCTGCCTCGCCCCTTCTCCCAGCCACTCTCCAAAGCCCTCCCCCGCCTGCCTTTGGCTACAGGCACTTTCTCATGGAAGTCTTTAAGACAAGCCGTTTGGAGATGAAAATCACACATTTCAATTTGAGAATTTTGCTTCAATATCTCACTAAAGGTGTGGTCTCTCAGTGCTCCCTGTCCTTTTGTTTAATTTGTGCTGCTCTTGGGCTGTGTCTTACAGAGACCACTGCAGCCTGTTTCTCAGAGAAGTCAAATTCTAATCAAACACGGCTACTTTTCTTTCTTGTTTATTTTTCATCAGAAGAAACGTTTGTTTTGCCGGAGTACATATTTTTAGGGAAGAAAATACCTAATGAACATTTTTCAGGTAGGCCTACTTCTTATTTTTTAAGGTCCGTTCCTAGTCAGGAATCTTTGATGTAGTCAGCAAGGCTTTTCTTCTGCCTAGGAGACCTACTGATATATAGCCAAACAGAGACCAGAGAAAAAGAATCCACTCTTGTATGTCGCTGGACTCTTAATCTATTTTATGTGCCTACTCTTTGCACAGTAGAAATTTCAAAAGATCTAGAAACTCCATTTTTCCTCCTCATGCGGCTTTTCTAAACCTGAAGTTTTACTTTTCATGAATATTTTTAACCAGAACAAGCCTTTTTAGGCTTTTTCTTACATCTATCCTTTGTCAAGGAAGAAAAGAAGCAATCCCGTGAATCAGATCCCATGTGCATAATCACACACCTATACGCACTAATAGCATCCATAAAAAGCATTTGGTTCAAACATTGCTGTATAGGGAATGCTCAGCCTTAAAAATTATGCTGTTTGGACTAGCAACTTTGAATACATCTTATGAGGAATCCATCTGCACTAGCACCTTTTTTTTTTTTCTTTTTTTAACTTAAATCAGGGGACATGAACAACCTGACAGTGTCTATAATAAGCCTGCTGATTGCTTCACCTTTTGTAATTCCTGCTTCTCTTTTTGTTTCACATGCCTGTTACACTAAGATGTACACTGTTAAAATGTTTTTAAAAATTGATCAGATCTTCATCAACAACTAGAAAGTTAAGAGCAGTCACCTCAACCGAGTTTATAATGAGATTCAAATTTGTTACCCCGTATAGAGCTGTCACCCATCATAAATAAAGCAGGTTGCATGGGCTGGGCTCACAACTTAGCCTGGGAGCATTAATTTTCAGCATGGATTTACCACCTTTGTTTTTAGCCACCGAGTCACGGCCGAGGCTGAGGGGTCGCCATGCAGGTGGAGGGGTGGTGGCAGGAGGATGAGGGGCGGTAGGCATGCGGAGATGCTGAGGACATGGGGGACACCGGGCGGTGGCAACAGGAGAAGGGCTAGGTATGTAGCGGACAGCAGGTGGTGGGGACGGAGGGGAGGTACAGTGTGGTGCGGACACAGAGATGCTGGGGACATGGGTGGTAGGGGCTTGGGGACACCGGGGATGCGGCGGGACACGAGGCGGTGAAGATGCAGCGGGCGAGGACACGGGGGCGTGGCCTCCGCGCCGGCCGGTGGCGTCTCCATGGATACGCGGGATGCTGTCCCCAAACATTGCAGCTGGCAGCGCAACTGCCACCAGCAGAGGGAGACCTGGCGGGTAAGTGAGCGAGCTGGGGCCGGGCTTACGGCGTGTGAACGCTTCCTCTGGAGGGATAACGAGGTGGTCACAGCTGGCTTCTCCCGAGCGAGCTGCAGTTTTGGTGCTCGCGGCAGGGACAGTCCTGGGAGGGGACGGAGGGCCCCTGGTCATCAACGGAAAACCCACATCTCCTCCTTGATAACCTTCACGCTTAATGGGGTGGGTTCTAACCCATTTTCTTCGTCTCACCCAAATTTACAGTACAGCCTCAGCACTTTCCAGAGACCACAGGAGGTTTCTCCAACCACCTCCTCTCCACCCAAAGTCCCTCATTTCTTCCTGTCACCTAAAATCAATCCCTTCACATCTCAGATCCCTCTACTTGGGGATCTTCTCTGGCAAGATGGATCTTTTTAGGCCTTCGTCTCAACCACTAACCACTCTCCAGTTTCTCTCGATCCAGGGGGTTTTTCTTCTCCCATTAGTCATTTAAATTTAAAAAGAAATTACCTGAAGATGTAGGCAGAGAAGGGCCTTTCCCTTTCTAATTTCAGTTTTGTTTCCATTTTACATGTTCCTTCCAGTCCTTCATTCTGTCTACGGCTTTTTTTTTTTTTTTTTTTTTTTGGAAAAAGGGGTTATTTTTTTTTTTTTTGGT
>NW_010425255.1:29607-31218 GCF_000710305.1 Buceros rhinoceros silvestris
TTTTTTTTTTTTTTTTTGAGGAAAGAGGCTTAATTATTGTTTATCTGGATCTCCCTGGATCCTCTCTCCAAATTAATGCATCATCAACAACCCCCTAAAGAGACACTAGGAAAATTCACACGAGGGAGAAACACTCTGAATACTCCAGCCGCAGGTAAAGCTTCTATCAGAGTTTGCGTGCTCTTAGGCACCAGAGAGTCCAGCCACAATGGCCCAGGAAATTCAGTTTCGTTAGTTCTACTGATCATCCACCCACGTTTCACAGTCATATCATCTTTCTTTATTTCTCTGTTCCCTCCTCAAATCAATGCTTCTCCCTGTTTACTGAATCCGTAGACACTTCCACATTATCCCCTTACCCCTTTTGCTGCTTTAGCCCTGCTGTGCTTTACCCCACAAGCGTTTTGCTCTGCTCTGCACTTTCGAGGCAGCAGATCAGCGAGTGTGGATAGGATGCAATGATTCATTCGTCTAGGTTTCGTCTCAGCTGCATAGCTAAAGTAGGGAAATTTAGATGCCATATTTAAGTTGCACCCAGGGAAGCAAATGTGCAGAGAGGAAGCAATAGAGCTGAAACTAGTGAAAAAGAAAAAAAAAAGCCTGGCTCGAAGATAAATTTATTCATTTATCTGCAGAACAACATTTTTTATCAATATGGCACATTTATTCTGTTTTGAGATTTTTTTTTTTTTCTATCTTAGTTACTTGATTAATTGTGCTGATTTTGCTTCATGTTTCTTACTCACTTGTCTCCCTCCGGCCATGGGATTCTTCAGTCCTCAGCACCTTGGAGGACAGCTCTGCACGGGGATGGGACTGGTGTCTGTGAGGTTTATGCCATTTTCTACTCTGTTCTGAAATGCTTGTGGAACCCCCGTGGTGTTCTGAACTTACCTTCAGCGCATCTTCCTCCATCAGCTCTGTTTTGTGGCCTGCAATTACAAGGTTTATTTGTCTGGGTTAGAAGCAACGAAGACTTTGTATTTTACTGCATTTCTGTAAGTGCATTTGCAGAATTCCTTTAGAAAGTTAACAAGCTGCTCTGATTTAAGTGTGTTCAACAACTTAGTCTCTTGACCAATGAATAAGGACCTTACTTAAAACCCTTTTCTAAACATATTTTAGAACTTCTTTTTTTTAACACATACATCAGTGGAGCTCAGGTCCTGATGAGCATGCATGTACCTCCTGCAGTGGTCCGTGGTAGGAAGAAACCTCTGCTTGCAGTCAATGGTCTGAGATGCAACTGGTTAAAGAAGGGTTGTAGGGATATAGATTTCCCTCCTGCTATTAAACATATTATTATGCTTCAGTTTCTTCCATCTTCAAAATATTGGGCTGAAAGTATTCACAAGGTGTTGGGGAAGAGCTGAACTGGAATTACTGAGCTGGGGCAGGCTGTAGAGCCTTTGGAAGTGACTGCACCAGGGACGGTCATGCAATCCCCCAGTGTGCTCATACTCATGTGCTCCAGCAAGCTCTGGGGCTTTGACCAGACCAGAGCTTCACTTCCCAAGCACTTCCACAACGGTGCTGTTCCTCAGAAGCCCCCGAGGTGAGTACAACCGTGCTTAGGGAAGGCAAGTGCAGGCATGTTGTGGGAGCCAACAA
>NW_010425255.1:31420-39003 GCF_000710305.1 Buceros rhinoceros silvestris
CTGTGGGACGCCAGTATGTCTCTGAGCAGGATTGGTTTCTCTTGTGCCTCATTTCCATAGCCCCATTGTACCAAAGAGGATACTCCTCTCCTCTGCTTGTTCTATATAAAAACGTCTTTTACAATTGATATGTAGAAGTATAATAGCAACCTGACCTCAGATGGCACCATTTAATTTTATCGTAATAGCGATAAATCTACTAAACATAAACAATGTGCTCGATGCAGAAATAAAGTTAATACATTTAACTGGATTTTTAAATTGGTTCTCCATGAATGGACACCCATTCTTGTTCAGATCAGAAATGGCATCTCAGATAGTACTTTGGAAGATAACAGAATACCTGTCATCCTCATACCACGGTAAAGCAGAGAAGGAACATTAGATTTGCACTCTGGGCCTGTGAAAAGAACATTTTTTTCCCCTACATACTTGGATTTTATTTCATTATGTTTCCTTTTCTCCATTTAACTTAATCCTATGTTCCAAATCTATTTATCCAAATGCATCTGTTTTGTACTTGGGGAAATACAATCTGAAAAGAAAACGAAACTTTTTTCCAGTAAAGTTAAAAGAATGGGAGGCAACTAATTTTAGCATATTGCCACTTAATGTCACCTTGTTTCCTGATTAAAAAAAATGGTAAATTGTTTTCAGTAATCATTTCTTGAAACAAAACAGAGCTTTCCTGGCTAATGAATGGAGATACATTTATTTATTTATAGGACATTCATCATTCTAATTCCTTTGCATTTCACAAATATTAGTAGGTTGATGCATCTGGCACTGAAAAGAAGCAAAGTCTTATAGCTCCATGAGGCACAGAAATCACATGATCTGTCTATGCTTACCAGAAAGATGCATGTAAAGTATAATTAGAATGGAGAAAAAAAGAAGTTGCTCTTATTACAGTACCTAACCAATAAAAACCTCCCTCTGACATTCAGTATTGCTGACTTTAAACATCCTCAGGCAGGCAACCAGGAATATCCGACTAGATAAAAATGGTTTATGTTTTGGTTTTTTTTTTACAAATGCATTCTTTGACTTCTTCCCTGTTATTTCCTAAACCTTTACATGCTACTTGAGTTATATTTACAAGCTTTTTCTTGCAGCCACAGGGGCCAGAGAAATTATTTTAAAATAAAATGAAGATTGTCATTTAATTCCATACCTTCTAGAAGCTGAGTTGTAAGCAGCCTGCTAAATAAGTTGAGGTCTGTTGTGTTTCAGGGTGCCCAGGCTGCTCGTTCTGTATGCTGTGTTTTCAGGAATCGTCATACCGTGATGCATTGCATTAGAATCAATAAGTGAAGTATTTTATTAGACACGTTCCCTTTATGGTGCCTACTTCTTAAAAGGTCAGTAGTTATATCTGCACAGGTTGGTATTGCCAGGATATCCATAGCTAAGCTTGCAAAACTGTTTAGGAAATATGGATGAAATACTGTGCTAAGAGTATTCAAACGTGACCATCGATAAACCTTTAAGAGCGATCTCCAGACATATGTAAAAATGAGTCCTTTAAAGTGTTTTGCATCTGCTTATTTTAGCTTGAACAAAGTCACGTGGGTTTTTACCAACTGGTTGAAATGGGAAGTAAGGCCAGCAATGAGGAAACCCCATGTATCATTACTGTTTTGAATGAATACACAGAAAAATCAGTGTAAAACATTTTGCTGCATTCCACATTTCTTCATCATAATCCCTTACTCTGTAACTGCTTGTTTGCATGTCTAACGGTATGCGACTCTCTGAGACTACTCACTACTATAAAATTAAGATGCTGCATGTGTGTGTTTGCAGGACCATGACCTCGAGGAATACTTGCTCAATGTAATAACTACCAGTTGAAAAACAAAATAAAAATCAACTCTAATTGTGCCCATTTAAATTCAAACGTTGAAAAATAGCTTAAATATGGTATTTCAGAATGTAAATTTTATAGAAAGTCTGAAGATTTTAGGATTCTGTTAGCTCTTTAGTCCCTCTGTAACGAGGCTATTACATAGCATCGCTCAGATTGATGGTGAAAATAATGCAGCTGCAAGAGCAGCTGCAGCAAGAATTCACAGAAGCCAGGATGCAAAGCAGGCCCTGCTCAAAGTCCCTGCCTTTAGCTTTCTGTTGTGGGCCTTGCCCCACCCTTACTTATTTTTTAGCTTAATTCCAGCACCCTCCGAACCGGTGCCTTGCTGGGAATAACTGAGGATTAAAGCTTTAATGGCTTTACATAGCCTCACAAATGAAAAAACTGGAATTTACTGCTTTCTGCACACCGGAGTCACTCTGACAGCAGCAAATGCTGTATTTTTTTTTTTTTTCAAAATGAACCGTTCAGGGCAGAAACAGTCAAGAAGAAAATACAACATCAAAAAGGACGAAAGATACTTCACAGTTGGGTATACAAGTGTGCAAGAGCATCTTCGTGCTTCTGGCATTTAAAAAGACATTTATGTCCCCTGAGCCGAAGCTGATGAACTTGTGGGCTGCCACATCGAAATGTTTGCCTGTCATGTGGCTTGCAGGCAGGTTTGGAGGCAGGTACAAGTGCGGCAGCCACCCTTATGCTTCAATTTTCACGACATACAGAGGGTGACAGGAATGAATTGCAGCAGCAGAGTGCTGGGTCCTGGGTAAACCCCAGACTCTGGTAATCCCAAGAGGATTTGCCACCATTCTCACCCCATTTCCTAACTCTCAGTTCTGGGGAGGATAACCGACACCTTGATTCCTGATGGTTCTTTCATGGGTATTAGATAAAACCAATTTTAAATAATTTTGAAACAAAGCTTTAAACTTAAAACCAACACGAGTAAATTACCTCACTCAGTCTTTCATAGCCACCTTGTTAAACCTTCAGAAGAATAGTTCCCAGGGAGATTTACAATAACAGAGGGTAGAAAGAAGCAAAGCATCGTCATTCACCTCCCAAATCTGAATGTACAATAGCCTGTTAATTCAGTAGATGTGGTTACTGGCCAAAAGTGACCTGTACTCAGGATATAAAAGCAATTGTAAACCTCTGCTCCTCTTTAAATCTAAGTTTCAGAGCTAAGAGAGCACCTTGGAAGATCTCTACTAATGACAAGTTCATAACAGGATGTTTGTTTGCATCCCAGGTGTAGCCATGCCAAACACTTTTAAGCTCCTCCTGGCAAAATCCACCGGATAAAAGGAACTGATGCAGTTCATTTTCAATGGATGTAACATGTTCGGTCACCTTATTACAAGTTAGTATTCAGGTTGCAGTATCTTGCATCCATTGGAGCTTTGCAGAATTTTCTCAGGAAGGTCATAAAATAAAACATTAGAGGAGTATAACTTAAAGGTTACCAAAGCATGGGCTACAGAATTAGCATTAGTCTGTGACAGCATTGGCTCCAGTCCTGGTGCAGCTTATAGGAAATAAAGGCTAAAACCAGCCACACGTTTAATAAAGTGAACAAAACCATGTTAGAATCAATGGCTGGGTCAGATTTTTTTGTTGTTGTTTTCTCAGTGGCTCCCAATGACAACCGTCATTGGGTTTCCCTTGGCTGTCACTGCTCTTACAGATTGGTGTCACTGCATATAAACATGTCAAAGACCAGGTTCACTCGTACATCCTGAATGAGAATTTTGTACCTATAGAGCTTGTGCCATGTGCCTTTCTATTCATCGAGGGAAGGAATTAGAATTCCCTCACTGTTCTTGTAGCACTTCAAGGTTAAAATTAATATTGACAAAAATAATACGGCAGAGGTAATAAACATTCACAGAGATTAAAATAATTGCACAAAGGGCAATTTCTTCACTGGGAAATGAAGACACCAAGCTAAAAGAAGAAATTAAAACCAGAGCCATACTAAGAAACTAAAAGCTGTCAAAGTCGAAGAACTGCCTTGAATGTTAATCTGAGGTATTTCAGCCAGTCCCTTTTCACCACCTTTTCTTTCCTGCTAACTTTTATATTACAGCTCTATTGCCTGAACAAAGTTGCTGAATTGAAGCTCTGCCTGTCAGGAGCTCTCATCTGTGCATGCTTTAGCTCCTAGCTGTTAGTGGATTTGCTTCAGCTGCCACTATTAAACCATTGCATGTCAAATTACAAAGCAATTAGGGTGAAATGCACAGTTGTAATACACAACCTAAAAAAAGCCTCCAGAAATCCTAACTCTTTATTTTCTAGGTTTGCAATGATGATTTAGGAAAGTTTTAAATTATCTTTTTAATTAATATAATCCCCAAATTACTGGCATGTGGTTCACCTGATGTCATATAAATTTTTTTACCTTACTACCTTTCTCTTTTTCCTTCCTCCCAGGCTTTTTTTTTGTCTGGGAATGCTTACAGTTCACCATTCCACTCTGCAAGAAATTAAATAAGCATGACTTGAGTCTTTGCTAAAGCAGCCAGTGAAACAGGGAGGTGGATAGATAAACTACCCAAATGCTTTATTGTATATTCTGACCCTTGAAGTTTGCCCTGTTCTGTCTAGCAATACTGCAGCAATGCTGTATCTAAGATGAAATCCCTTGGAGATATACCTTTTATATAAGGCAACTGCAGTGGTGGTACAAAGAAGAGGAATCTAGAGGATGGGTCAACGATAGCTGCCACTGTTGTGGCCTGAATCAGGAGCCGAAGAGGGACATGCACAGGCATGGCTAACTCCTTTAATAGCTGTGCTTAACATCTCCACGTCCCAGTGGGACTCATAATATTTAATTACATATCTAATGGGAAAGTCAGCCTCATCCTGTGAGTTATTGTGCTTCCTTGATTTCTCTTACATTGTAGAAGCACAGCACTTCACAGGACTGGTCCTGCCATGAAAATTAATTAGTTTATGCCTGAACAGGGATTTTAACATACAGATCATTCTTTATGACAGAGTAGTATTAGATAACAAACCAAGTTATTCAATTGAATTATGGAGCCATAAGAAAATTATTGTCTCTTATTTTTAATCAAGCAGACTCCAAGCCAGATTAGTCCCTCATGATGATTCTTTGGCTATTTCAACAGGTTTTATTACTATCAGGAAAGTTTCTCCTTCTCTTTGCTCTTGTGTGCCCTACAGTTTTCACAGTTGTTTATATAATCGACTCGATAAAGCCATCTCTAGGTTTCAGATTAGCCCTTACCTTCAGTGAACACTAATTGTTAAGACAGCTCATTGAGGGTAAATAAAAAGCCTTGTTGGTTTGGAAACCAACCTCTCCACCTTGTTGGGTTTGGCTTTTTTATAAACATCCCGTTTAACCATCACTCACTGGAGAAATACCTGACTCTAGACACAGCTCTGAAAGTTTGAGAGAATTATGCACCAGCAGTTCTGCATTTCTTTCCATGGCATCAGAAGAATCTCAGGCTATAGATGTGCATATGATTTCATATGTGTGACTGCTTCAATGCCCTCCCACCAGGTATCAGACTTTATTAGCCTCCTTAACCCAAGCAGAAGAATTTCAATACCTCCTTTAAGGGTCACTTAAACAGAAGCTTCAAGATAAATTGTGTTGCTGGAGGCATAGAAATTCAGTGGCTGGCTTGGCAAATGAGAACTTAATTTTGTTTGCTAAGAACATACAGAAGTATACATATAGAAGAACGTATAATAGAAGTGTATTTTTCTCATGGTCTTGGTTTAAAGACACATTTCTCATCATTGGAACCCATTTGTAGTCAAAAGGTTCCATGTTTCCAGACTTGCTAAAATCTTTGGGACAGATCAGTGCTAATTTATACCAGTGGAAGACCTGGATTAGGTCTTTAAGATTTCCCATTTCTCACGTAGGCTGTGGTCTCCATGGATCCTTGCTGCAAGAGCATCCTTCTTACGAGAAGAGCAGGTGACACTTGCCAGCACCCACTGTCTGCTCCCTTGTTCCCTCATCCTGCATAGTACTCTACTGTTTTTACACTTTTTCCTTCCATTTATTGCTCATACATTGGAAATCAGATACAACAATCATAAAGAACAACAAGACCAAAGAAATAAAAGCCACCACAATAAAAGATGAGAAAAAGAAATTCTGGTTAATAACATCTATCTAGGGAGATTCCTCCTACGGGGGAGTAGAGCAATATGGCAGGACGTTCAGGAGGAAGATAGCCCCTCAGTCCCCTAAAACTCACTTTGCATCTTAATATGACGGCCTATTTAAATCTTAGTTTCTCAGAGTCCCACTTGCTGGCTGACTACTGCTCATTCTCCTGCCTTCCTTTTCTCCCTGTTGCTCCTTTCGGTCGACTGATTTGTGAAGGTTTTTTGTGTATCACTAGAGCAAAGAATTAGGCACACAAAGAAAGACAATATATTTTTTTACTAAGCACCCAATAAAAGGAGTGACTTACGAAGCTCTAGCACTTATGTGCCAAGTTTCTGTACACCCCAGCTTCATTGTAGTTACTTAGTGTAACCAAAAGGAAGGATTGTTACCCAAGCTGTCTTTATGCAGATAGAGTAGTCCTACTTAGGAGCTTGGATGCTGCAGCTAACTTTTTATCGTATAAAACATCACAAGAGGTAGCGCTGTAACTTTGCATTTGGTGAACAGAAACACTGACAGTTAAAATGTAGGTCTCATCTAACATCTTGTTTCGATTAACACAAGATAATGAGCAGAACTGAGGGGACTGTAAGAGGACATCCATCCTGGGGTGGTGAGCAGCGGCTAGAGCTGGGTTCCATCACGGTAGCCTGCTTGTCTGGTATTTCTAGAGCAAGGAAGGGTTCTGTTTGCTCAGCCGCATCTCTCCTGTTACGTGTTTGACCTAAGTGCATGCAAGGTGTCAGGCACCTGCTTTACTATGGATCTGATGGCTGATGCGTTTTGTGTACTGCACAGTAGATAATGGAAGTTGTTATAGGTCTGCTGTTATCTGCTTTAGGTTTGGATTTTCCTAGGACCTGGTCCCGTAGGAACGGGATTATTTGCAAAGTGAAAGAGAGCTCTCCTCCGTACTGAGAGCTCTCCTCTGTACCGTAGGCTCTCATTGAATTCCTGCCTCATCCAGGAGGCAGGGCTTCCCAGAGCAGTTCTTACCTCTTAATAGCACGTTGGCAGATCTAATCAAGCTCACAGCACAGACAGCAGCAACCCTCCTAAACCAAACTTTGCCCCTCTGCACTCGTTCTTCGCAAGTATTCAGCTCCTACCATTTCAAAGCAATCTTTTCAGAAAATCAATAGTTCTTCATCTCCTTCAGAATGAGAGCAAGTAGGACACTTGGACGTTTGCTTTGTAATCTCTTCAAAAATTGCTTTCTTGTCTTCCCAACAGAATTAGGAAATATTGCAGTGCAAAAAAAAAAAAAAAACCTCAAGCTTTTCAGCACACTCTCAGTTGTAGGACCAATCTTTGCATTGCTTTTCATTTAGGGATTACCCTAAGCTCACTGCTCTGTTTATACCTTAGGCTCACACATACGACCTTGTTCTTCACACAGAGGAATTTGTTCTCACAACTCCACTTTTTAGGAGCCTGCTATAGACACCTTTACCATTCGAAAATTTCTGTCTTCTCTCCCTCTCTCCTCTCAGCGGCCCTTTAGCTATGAAAATGAAGTGCTCTGCTCCCACAGCGCTGAGCTGC
>NW_010425255.1:39116-39861 GCF_000710305.1 Buceros rhinoceros silvestris
TGAGGAAGCCTGGCCAGGCTTCACATCCCGGTCAGACACAGTGTTGACCTTTTTTTCCTAACTGACAATGCGAGGCTTTGTACTCTTAGGATGACATCATTACGCAGAGCTGAAATGCTCTCCCTGCTGTCTCTTGTCTCTCAGTATTTTTCTCCCACACTTTCAGAGGAAATATTTCACTAGGAGGGAGTGTAAGGAAGACAGTTACACAGAGTCTGAAAAACATATGCAGAAAACATCCTCAATTTCTCTCTTCATTTTTCCTTAGTCATGCTAGTTACCAACCAGCCAAAGGAAAATCTTCCTTTTCCTTCTTCCAGGTTGTGATTACTGATGCTTCTTTCCTATATTTGCTTTGCCTCCCAGTCCAGAGATATGCTGCTAGGGAGATTCTGGTTCCTTCTTGATTTTGTAATATAATTGTAGCTGTTAGCCTACTGTCCTTTCACAGCTCTAATATTATTCAAACAACTTGTTAATAAGATCCTTGTGCATCTCTACAGCAGAAAGAGCTAATTGAGGTGCCTAATTTTGTACTAAATTGTTGGCAGTTAACTTTTGCTGTGATATTCAATAATATAAAGTTTTAAAACGGTGCTTTAAAGAATACATGGAGGGGAAGAAGCCCCAAAGACATTGAAAATATTAAGAGCTTTGTTTTAGCTGCCTTGTAAGATTAGCTCACCCATTTCAGTGAGTGCTATAACCTTTTAAAATGCTGCCTTAAAGCTTAAAAAAAAAAAAA
>NW_010425256.1:0-605 GCF_000710305.1 Buceros rhinoceros silvestris
TCCCCCTCGAACCCCCCTGTGAGGGTGCATTCTAACACCGACATGCCGACTTCAGCGGCTGCAAAGTTTAGCTGTATCTTTCCGCAGCCCCCTTACGAAAACATGCAAAGGCAATAAATGGAATGCAAAACATCTCCCTGATAAGACCGTGGCGCAGCGAGCAAGGTTTCAGTCAGCAACAGTTAGTGGGAAAAGCTCTGCTAATGTTTACCCATGAAGTGATTTAAAGCCTTCTGTGCACCCCGCTTACCCTCCCCTGCCCCCAGAAAGCCATGAATCAGTGGGCGAAGCTGAGTGTGCGGCTGAATCCGTGCCATCGGAGAGACAGGCTCAGGGAGGTATACCTGTGCCCTTTAATGTTTACCCACGAAGTGATTTGCAGCCTTCTGCACACCCCGCTTACCCTCCCCTGCCCTCGGAAAGAGATGGATCAGTGGCTAAAGCTGAGTGTGCAGCTGAATCCGTGCCATCGGAGAGACAGACTCAGGGAGCTGTACCTGCGCCACTGGTGGGGGCGGATCGTGTAATTAAAAAAAACCTGTGTCACTAGAGGCAGACTCCATCTTGAACCGTCTTCCCTGAAGTCACGGCGGAAGAGACGTTTC
>NW_010425257.1:0-6315 GCF_000710305.1 Buceros rhinoceros silvestris
AAAAAAAAAAAAAAAAATCAGGATTCCTGCATTCTGGGTATCTTATTTCAAAGAAAGTCTCTGGGATTTAAAATGTTGCCTATAGGAATTGTTAATGCCACATGCAGCAAATATTCAGCTAAGAAACTGCTGTAGAGACCAACAAAAGCAAAAAGATATTTTATAGCTCATCAGCTTTTCAAATGGAGCATAGAGGTGATGAAGAATATTTCTTTGATCTCTGCTTCCACAGACATGGAAAATGTAAAAATCTTACAAGACCTCGGTTTCACCACACTGCAAAAGAGTTTGTCACAAGCTCTTCCCTGTGAAATACCCCACTTGGTCAGACAACTTGCATTTGAATACGGGGATTCACCAAAGCAGTGATCATCACATTTTTCATATGATTTCTGGGGTTTATTCACTGAAAACTTCCATGTAAAGAAAGATCAGATTTTTGCTCTCATTACTACTTCTTTGCTTTCATTCCTTTGCTTGCTGGCTGATAATGAAGCCAGTGGTGCAGGGATAGACATGCTGGAGCAACCTACTCCATAGTCTATCTCTGCCAGCTTTCAGTTATAACTGCCTTAAATGTGCCAGCATTAAAGTACCAGCTTTCCTCACAAATTCTGAGTCCTGTTTTCCACCCTAAACAGCACTGCTTGCGAAAGGGATGAAGAAAACGACAATGACTTGGGTACAATGTGCTTTATGATAAGGCGGTAGTGTAGAGAAGGTCTGTTGTAACTCCTTATTCAAATCCAGTCATAATTCAATGCTGAAATGTCACCATCTTTGAAAGGGAACAGCATCTGGCAATGACAGATACCTAATTACCTTCATGTAATGATACATTTTTCATGCAAACAGAGGATGAAGTTTAGGTGCACCATAAGCTAAAATGTAAAAGCACCAAATCTATTCTGCCTATAAAAATTGTGCCATTACATGTGATAGAGATGCCCAAAAGGTTTTTTAATAGCTGGTAAATACTCTTAAAAATAAAGACTAAATGTAAAATTCTGTTATTCTTTTAAACTGAGAATAACAAAACTTCCTGACATGCATTATTTGCCCTTGTTGTCTTTGTAAATAGTATAGGCAACTCTCTTGAGGCATAGCCAACCGTTTGTTATGAGGAACATAGTCTTGCTTAGAATTACAGACTTTTCTACAATGTTATATGAGAGTATTAATTAATAAGAAAATCTAACACCCACACAGATGATTTTTTTTTTTATTTGTGGGGGGGGTGAGGTGGGGGGGTGATGCTCATTACTTTGACTTTCAGATTTTATAACTCACTTTTGGACACTAAAAGTATTATCTTGCTTCAGATATTAAACAGTCTGAATTTTCAGAACCTTCATCTGGAAAAGGGTGTAGGGCATAAGTTCTTAGAATAAATTATGGTGAGCAGGAGAGAGTAGATGGCCTTGTAGCTGTCTGCTTTGGTACCAGCAAAATATATTTTCTATCAAATTTCAAATACTTTAACAGTTTTTTTTAGTTTGTAGAACAAGAACTGTGAGCTTTCCCTCAAAGCCTCCAACAGAGATCAGTAAGAAGCAGAGTCAGAATATTTTATAGACAGATGCTCTTGCAAACTTCAGCATGCCAGCTAAACCATAGTTGCCTAGAGTTTTAAAATCTCCTGGAACATGAAATTGTCCTTTCTCTAAATATACCATATTCTAAGAGCTCTGGAGGGATCCAAGGCTACTAAAAAGATACAGGAGGTGCAAGGTGGGGGAAAGAGGAATAGAGTGGGCGTTAGCCATGTGAGCTGGCAGACTCTACTGGAAAAGGACCAGCGTGCCATCTGCCAGTATATTAGGCCAGCACTAACTGCTCTAACTCTTTAATGCTGGGGACTACAGTTTGCAGCGATAGTAAGCGAATCAGACAAATATATTTACATGATGTGGTTGGTAATTAGTGTGCTTGGACTGAAGTCTTCTTATAAGGTGCTGAGCACATTACTGCATGGGAGTCATTTCACTTCCGGCTTCTACAAAAATTGCTTTCTCTGTAGTGTCAAGAAGTGAGTTATAGTTTCCTGTATAACAGAATGGTCTGGATTGTGAGAGAACACTGTGAAAAGAAATAAAACTAAAAAACTGGTTTCTGTATTCAGCCTTTCTTCCTTAAGGTAGAAGAGTATTTGCGTAAGGCTCCTCTTCAGTCAATGGCCAGGCATACCTACCTCTGAAAGACTGAACTTCTAAACAAAATCAAATGTACATGTGTTGAGCACTCTATTCATATCTGAGGTAAAAAAAGTAAAAAGGTAAAAAAACCCAAACCAACAAACTGCCAAATGCAACTTATTAAAGCTTTTACCTATGTTTAATTTTGCATTTATTTTTTAGTTATTGAACTGTAGATCAATATGGTTGTTATTCAAGAATTGATAGCCATTTATCATGTTACGTAATAATGTATTTGTATACCATTAGGTAAACTATTTTGCTAAACAAAAGCAATGTCCAATACTAGACCTCTGATCATTCACCTTGATATATTATCTTTTGAGTCTGTTCTTACCAGTTTCACCAAACTGTCTATGAGAAAATCTGCCACAGAAGGCTTTAGGCATAAATGCTGTTGACATGAAGCACTCAGTGTCAGAGCTGTATAGCTGACCGTGGTATACTCTTTCAGGGAGTTTAAAAAAAATGCTTCTAAGCTGAAAAACCAAACCACATAAATTATTTTTATTTTTATTAAAAATACTCTTTTTTTTCCCTGAAATCATGCAAAAATATTGTGCACTACTTCAGGGAAATGATCAGTCATACTGCTGTTCAGCTGGACTAGATTTATATGATGGCTTCAGTCTCAGGCTACACTTAAGAATACTCACGGCTTTTATGTGATACAACACGTGAGAGTCACTTGTTAAGGAGAGGTGATTACAAGGATTAAACTACACTTAACTCTGGACCAGTGCAAAAAGTAGTTGATGATTTTAATCTTTGAAGACCTTTATGTTTAGATCTTATCTTCTGTAGAAGGTTCCTCTTTGTCTGTGCCAGATATAGCAATAGACATTGGGAAAAATCTTATTAACAGGGTCTTGATTCATAGCCAGAAAAGCCAGAATATATAAAGACTCTAAGGAAGTAACTATTTGGAACTTCAGAAAATTTGTTTTATCATATAGAGTGACACCACAGCAACAGTTTCAAAAGTATAGCTACTACTTCTCTGAATCTTAGTCCAAACTTTACTCCAAAAGCCACAGTCAGTGAAAAAAAATGTTTAGACTCAATGTAAGCCATGCATTTGCCTTACAGTCATGTGAACTTATGCTACATTTAGCCTAAAAATGGACCTGAAAGAAAAGAACATACATACATGATGACAGTTACTAATCTAAAAGAACAAGAGACATTCCACAAATATCCATTAAATAAATTACAGCTATTCTGTGTTGGGTATTTTTTTTTCCTCTGCACACATATTTAATGTCTGGAGAAAGCAATATGGAGTACTTTGCAAGTAACATATCAAAAGAACAATCAAAAATGAACTGAGTAATGACCCTAAATTGTTATTTAAGGGACAATTAATATTCTGACCTGGAATGAAATGTGATGTGTTTTTTAGTTCTCACAGCATTTTCACTTCTTGGCTGAGATATAGATTTGGGGTCTCAAGCACCACAGAATAAGCATGACACATTTTAAGCATGACGGAACAACAAAAAAATACATGTAACCGTATAACTTTTCTTCTAGAGGAAATGATTTCCCACAAGACATTCTTGAGAACTTTGTCTAATCTCGTTTCAGATATCTGAAGAACTGATACTTTCATTGTCTTTTTTTTCTGCAACTTAACACAGTTTGAAAATATCAGCACTTACTGTACTGATATTTCCAGTGAAATTCATTCAAAAATACTTCTGTGAATAAATTACTGAGTAAATGCCTCTTTCTAAAAAAGTTAAATAATTATACTTTCAAAATGTGTCCAAAAAAGCCTTTAAAGGGCTATATTTTGCATACCCATGTATCACAAGCTCTATAAATTTACTTACAGTGAAATTTCCTTTAATGCCAGGCCCTTTTTTTTTTCCATGTTCCTCAATATATCAATATCTTTCTGATATTGAAGAATCTAGATTGGCAGCAGACTTCACAAATCCTGTGGTTCAGTACATTTTGGGAACAAGAAAGATCTCTCAATCCCCAGGTGTAAGAAATCAGGCAAGGAAGGGAAGAGACCAGCATGGCTGAGTCAAAACCTGCTGGTCAAACCAGAGGGCAAGGAGGAACTGCACAGGCAGTGGAAGCAGGGACAGGGATCCTGGGAAGAGTACAGGGAGACTGCCTGGCTGGGTAGGGATGAGGTCAGGAAGACCAAGGCTCAGCTGGACCTGAAACTGGGACAGTGCACAAAGAATAATGAGAAGGGCTTCTATAGGGATGGCAACCAGAAAGGGAAGGTCAAAGAAAGCATATCCACCCAGAGGAGTAAAACTGTCAAGCTGGTAACAACAGAAGAGGAGAAGGCTGAGATACTCAACAACATTTTTGCCTCAGTCTTCACTGACAACCTCTCCGCCCACACACCTCTCAAGTTGATGAACCATGAGACAGGGATGTGGGAAGCAAAGTTCCTCCTACTGTAAGAGAAGATGAGGTTCATGACCACCTGAGGAACTTGAACATACACCCTCAGCAATTTTGCAGATGACACCAAGCTGAGTGGTGCAGTTGACACACCTGAGGGATGGGATGCCATCTAGAGGCACCTGGACAAGCTGGAGAAGGGTGCTCGTGTGAACCTGGTGAGGTTCAACAAGGCAAAATGCAAGGTCCTGCACCTGGATCAATGAATCCATGATATGAATACAGTCTCTAGGAGACGAAGAGATTGAGCGTACACCTGCAGAGAAGATCTCGGTTGTACTAGTGGATGAAAAACTGGACAGGAGCCAGCATCGAGCCAGAACTAGCAGCCCAGAAAGCCTGGGCTGCATCAAAAGAAGCGTGGCCAGCAGGTCAAGGGTGATGATCCTGCCCCTCTACTCCACTCTGGTAAGACCTCAGCTGGAGTACTGTGTCCATCTTTGGACACAGTACTGTGTCACTGTGACACAGTCCTGTGCTTTCCTCAGCACAGGAAAGGCATAGACCTGTTGGAGCAGGTCCAGAGGAGGGCCACAAAAAATGATTAGAGGGATGGAGCACCTCTGCTATGAGGTCAGGCTGAGAGCGCTGGGGTTCAGTCTGAGAAGAAAAGGTTCTGGGGAGACCTTATTGTGGCCTTTGAGTACTTAAAGGGGATTTGTAAGAAAGATGGGGATCATCTTTTTAGTAGGGCCTGTAGTGATAGCACAGGGGGTAATGGATTTAAACTAAAAGAGGGTACATTTAGACTAGACACAAGGAAGAAATTTTTGACAGCGAGGGAGGGGAAATACACAGGTTGCTCAGGGAGGTAGTAGATATCCCATCTTGGAAACATTCCAGGTCAGGCTGGAATGGGCTTTGACTCCTGTTGTAGATGATCTCATTAAAGATGGCCCCACTCATTGGACAGGAGTTGGTCTAGATGACCTTTGAAGGTCCCTTCCAACCCAAACTGTTCTATGATTCTATGACTGGCAAATTAGAAACCTCAATAAATAACGTCTAGGACACCATAAATTCTATCGTATAATCTCTAGAGTCTACCTTGACAAACCATATATTTGCTTTATTTTAAAGTAGGCTTAGAGGCTAGTATTTGACTTCACTCAGTTTTTCTGCTGCTTCCATACATAGGTCTCACTTGTTAGCGACAAAACCAGCAACTTTCAGCCTAAGCTTCAGCTGGCATGAGACTTTCAAATGCTGGACTTTGTACTGGAAATGAGGACTCTCCTTGAGGACCTCACATCAGTTATCCATGAAAACTTACATGTTAAAAAAAGAAGAAAAGAAACAGTCTGTGAAAATTTACACCTACTATAGACAATGCCAGTGATAACTAGGTTAGAACATACAAATACCTTTCAGGTAGACAAAGGTAGGAAAGAGGAAGCCCATCCTTACTTTACAAAATGTAATGGATGAGAAATTAGCCCCACAAAACAATGCAACACCTGAAATGACAAGCAATTTCTTTTCACGCTCAGACATTCCCCAATTGTAAAGCAATTATTTTGTTTGCTTTTGGTTCAAGATAAGCTGATAGATTGAGTTAATTGAAAAGTTGTCCTTGAATCTTACTCCTTACCTCAGCCAGCCTCAAAGCAGACAGAGTGACCTGAGCCACCATTGAGGGGAAAAAAAAAAAAAAAACAAACAAAAAAACCCCAACCACAAACACAAACCA
>NW_010425257.1:6364-11600 GCF_000710305.1 Buceros rhinoceros silvestris
CTGATATGGGATCTGAAGGATGAAGAAATATCTGAGTGACTGTATTCATTCATTTGGCCTGGCCAAAAGCAAACCCGTTTTGCCAAAACCAAACAAAGTGTAGTAAGAATATCTTATTTTCTGGGACCTAAAAGGAGGTCAGCTCATCTAATTAAGCTTTCTGAAGTATCAGATGGTGATTAACTCAGTTCATTACATTAGTTCTTACATTAATAAGTTAAATATAATGGTTTTTTTTTGCTGTGACACCCCTTATGCAGCTCATGTAATATACACAGATTTTGTTTTTCAAGACAGAGCAACTTGATAGAGCTGTTGTAAATTTATTCTGTACAACTGATGTATGAGTCTAAATTTTACATATGAAAACTTGCATGAAAATTCGTCATGAATTCCTTTCCTTCAAAGTCAGAGAAGTTCACGTTCCCAGTTTTACTCTCCTAAGACATCTTCAATGAGATAGCCACAAAAATCTATAATTACAAATGGCATGGGAAAAAAGACAGATGTCTAAGAAGGCCCTTCTACGCTAAGGACGTTCATGCGTAAGATTGAAAAATTTTGTTATTTTTTAATCTTCAGGTGGAGTGAGTTAAAAACAAAATAAAAGTCAATCTTAGTGCTGTACTCCAGAACAAAATTTGGTCTTGCAACTCATCTGTTCCTACTGTGCTTATGAGTTACATCTGTCCATCTTTCTTCAGGCATAATTTCAGATTTTACAAAAATCATGGCAAAGCTTCCATAGACTCCATGTTAGCATTCGGGGGTCCAATAACTTCTTTCAGAGAGCCCAAGCAGCAGTCCATCTTTAGATATATCCTACCAGTGTTTGCAAACCTAACGTCATTAACTCTTGCAACACAGAATGCATCTTATGTGGGGTGCTGAGATGTACTTTGCTTTCATAACAAACTAATTTCTATTTTCCTCACAGAAGAAAAGACAACAGAATCTTTGCGGATTACACAGCATGACCTGTATAAATAGAATAAGGAAGCAGCTGGTTCCAAGGGAAAGAATCATGAAGTATCACATGATAACAATATAACAAAATATACGCAGAATTGAAGCTGTGCACCCTAAGATGACAGATTCATTGCCTTATACGATTTCGCTGAATGAATACAATAGGTTCAAAACTTTAATTCTGCATATGCTGAGTAAAAGAATGTGCATTATAATCATTATGTGACAGGTCATGACACATGCTCATCCCTGGACGTTGTTCTGCTTTGTTCCAACAGAACACTGCACATCACTGTGCTGGAGTTCTGTATTGCAGGCTGGCTCTGCCTTCATCCATCTCCAGGCAAAAATGGTGATAGCTGGTGCTTCATGCTGTGCTCAGCACAGTCAGTGCATGCTAAAATCCTCTTGCTGGATGATGTGTCTTCTCATAGGGATAGTTCACAGGGGTGACCACTTTCTGCCTAAACATATTTGGAATACACAGGTCTGACAACAAAATATTTAGTTTAGCCAATTTGGGTGTTGCCTCTGTGAATGCACGTTGGCAGATTTTTAGATACATAAACTTTACCTGAAAAACCTTAGGTACTTATAGACCTATTCCAGCACTGAATCTATAACGTAACCAGTTTTGGTTTTCCTTTGAATTGCCTTCTACAGCTATGATGCCAACCTCTTCTCTTTCATTGTTTATATAGTCCTTTGAATTTTTAGTTGTATTTTCCAACCTTAGATAAAAGCCAAATTCTCATGCCAAGCACTTATTACTTTACTACTTTCATGAATATAAATAGTTCTCTGCTTACGTGAATAAACATTTAGTTGTCATTAAAAAAAAATGGTGGAAGATAACTTAAAATTAACTAGGTGATATTTTTAAAAAAGAAATTACTCCAGCTTGCTGAAGAAGACACCCTGAAGAAAATTTAGGGAAGAAAACCCATAGGTCAATTTGAGATCTGTTGTGTTAATGAAAAAAAAGACAAATCCCACCCCCAAAACCCAAAGAAACACTTCTTGTTGCTAATTTCACTTGCTACCACCTCTGACAACAACATGGAAAAGACATGGCCAGCTGTAATCACAGACGGTATTAATAAAATTAACTTAACCTCTTAGGGTTTTAGCCATCCTTTGTACACTTTTTTTGAAACTCTTGGTCCACTCTCAGTTTATTGGCCACCATTTGAAAACCACACTATAGCCTTATGTTTTGGGACTAATACTGAAGTAATATTTAAAGTAGAGTAAGAAATACAGAAAAATTATCTAATTTACTGCTTCTGGCTTTCCATTCCAAACCTGCAATGAATAATAATGTATCAAAGAAATCTCCAGTTGCTTAACACATGCCTAGTAAGAAGGAAGTTTAGGTAAAAACTGATAAGCCCTCACTTTCTGAATTCCTATTTCACATTGGAAATATTCTAAATGTGCTGGAAGAGCTTAAATGGTTTCTCTCTATAGACTGAACTCATGCCGTTAAACTCAAAACCAATTTTGCATAGACTTTAATCAAAGCAAGATCAAACACCTACCCTTCCTTCAGACCTACTTCCAGTAGGAAAGATTTAGCCAACTGGAATAAAATAAAAGCAAGACATAAGAGGTTCCCCAAAAGAGCCTTCAATATTAGTCGTATCTGTAATGGAACAGTTTTATCAAAAGGAGTTTGTCTTCAACACAAAGCTACATTTCATAACCTCTGGCTGCAATGAGTATTGTGCAGCACATCTGTCAGCCCTCATGAAAGTAGTGAAGGATATTTGCTACAAGCAGGCACCCATCGCTCCCACATTCTCCCAGCACCACGATCTCTAATTTTTGTCCTGTTAGCATTTGCTTTCTGTCACTGTAATGCTGCCAAAAGCTGTTCTGTTAGACATTGTTTACAGTGCCCAGTTTTCTGTACCACAGACATCTGGAGACTGGATTTACACCGCAAAATGGATATGGGCACTGTAAGGCTCACAGAAGATCTGGGTTCTGTAATCAGACCTGCTGGTGACTTCCTGAACACTTTTCTCACTTTCTTACCTAATCTCTGAATCCTAGCTTTCACATGAGTAATAATATATATAACAGTAATCTATACACATGATTATATGTAGATAGTACTATAGCTGAGAAGTGTCTTTATTTGGTTTTTTTTTTTTCTTTCTCCTCACTTAAATCCATTGGTAAGATAGGAGGGGGAAATGTACATCATGTTACATTTGCTGTCTTAATTTCATTGTTAACATTCAGTTTAACTGCCATATTAATTCATCAAGAACATTTTAATTTCTTTTTTACATGAAAAGGATAAAAAAAATTGTGGAAAATATGAATTGTCACACATTAATTTTGTATGCAGTGAGTATGAATGGTTTATTTTTTATGTATCATTTTTTGTTGTATAAATTTATCTTTGGCCTTTTACTTTCCAGGAATTACATGATTTAATCACTAGCCTGATTTAAACCAGCATCAGTATAGGGTGTCAGAGCAACAGACATATCAGCCAGAACCTTGTCAGAAATCCCCTGTTAAATATGTATTTTTGCTGTATTTTCTTTTATTTTATATTTTTGACTTTGCAAAATAATAGTATAAGGTAACAAGCAATGCTCTGTTAAGCATAGTAATAACCCCTTCCCAGTATCAAAACTTGATAGAAAAACGTCACATGATATGGCAAAAGGCTGGAGAATGAGGAATAAGTAAAACAGAAAAACTGAACCTCAATGTCAGTTTGGCATGCAATCAAAGCTGTCGACTTCTAACCACTGCGGCTGCCTAGGCTTTGGTTAACCTCCCATTGATTTCCCCAAATAGGATTTAATCTAAAGCACCAAATTAAAAACTGAGACTGAGGGCCAGTTCTGTAAATTGAAAAGTGTACAAACGAATTGCTAGCAAATATACTCGGCAGCTTTCATCTTTGTAAAGCCTCTGATTTTGAATCTAACAAAAGTTGGTAGAGGTCTGGTTGTTTTTCTGGGAGGCAGGGAAACAGACTATGAAGCAAAATATAATGATTTATTTTACTCCATATTAAAGGATTATTTAGTAATTACTGTTTCTGACAATGGACAGATATGAAAAAAACCCACAGTGGAGATCATCTGCAGAAGGAAAAAAGGGGAAAAAAAGAATAATAGTTAAAAAACCCCTTCTTGTAATAAATCCCTGTGATCTGCAGTACACTGTCACACTGAAGAACATGCAGTAACAGCCATTTCACTTTGTGCTGTTTCCTGATTGCTACATTCACGTACCCATGCGTGTATACCCAATCTTCTAAAGGAAGGTCCAGGCTCTGAAGCTTTACAGTGCTGCAATATATAAGAAATACGACAGCACAAAACTGCATTGTATTAAACCCAGAAATGGATTTAAAAGCATCAGCACCATTGAAACATTTAGAAATAAAATACTTTCCATTCCTTTCCTACAAAGATCACTGACTGCTCATCCACTCTATCCCTATCCATGAAGCCTCATTACTCCTAAACCAGAAACAATTAATCTGATACATCATGCATGCAAAAAAAATGAAACCTCTTTCTTATTCATCTTTTGGATCCTCAGAGGCTCCTAAATTCACGACAAATGTTTGATTCTACCCTGCTCAAATTAGATGAATCATCACAAATGAGGAAAACTTTTTAAAGCTATTAAGCAATGTCTGCATATCTCATCCTGATGAAGGGAACACTAAAAAAGCTTTTACCCAGAACGGACTAAATTTCTACAGATGAGAGGAATCATTGGCACATACTTGGCCAACTTCCATTCAGTCAAATAGAGTGGGTAAAATCCAGGAGCATTATGAAGGTCAATGCCAAATGTCCGCTGACTTCAATCAGGATAAAGACATCCTTATCCATGCTTCTTCAGTCACTGATGAAGATGGTGCTGAATTACATTTTATGTATCACTTCTGTTTATCCCCACAAGACACTCTTGCTAGTCTACACTGACATTTCATGTCCTTATCCAATTTCTGCATTTGAAAGCTTATCAAATGCTGCCCTCAGTGACAACCATGTGAGTTGTTTTTTTACAAGTCTTTCTGAGGACATAATCTTACATCACATGGCATGAAAAAGATGAAAAAAATATTAGGCAACTATACACCATTTCAATCTCTGTAAGCAGAGTTTTCCCAAGTTTCTTGAACCAATTCACTGGATATGATCTGGAAACAACAACAAGCCAAACAAACAAACATAAAATGACCCACAACCCAACCCAACCCAAACACCCGCCCCGCCCCGCC
>NW_010425258.1:0-26679 GCF_000710305.1 Buceros rhinoceros silvestris
TCCGGCTCCGGGCAGCCCCGCACCCGCCGCAGAGCCTCACCCACACTCAAGAGACCGATTTAGCCTCATAAAGATTTTATTATATGTAGTCTTACACATCTAAGTTTGCTTGCTGAGAACGTAGCCGCAAGTATGCACAGCGCAGGATCAAGCACGCATTTTTTTCCCATATTCCTGAGCTCTGTGCTGAATCCTAGCTCAGTTCTGACCCTGATCCTGCTTGTTGACATTTACTGTTTGTATTACAGAGTGGCGATATATTGCATTAATTCATTACTTATTCATGGCAGTTGTGGCAGTAATTTAGTAGCAATACACCACTTACAGCAATACAGCTTTTAAGATGCCAGTTCAAGGAACAGAAACTGGATCAGCTTGTGGCACATATGGGATAGCTAAATGTGTTTGAAACCTCTCTTATAAAACCAATAAACTGACATTATCTGAACTGGACATCTTTCAGTAAATCCTTTTAGACTGCCATGCACTCTTCCTTTAGCAGCAAAAACAATCCTAGAAGCCTAATAGTAGAGACATAATATCCCCACCAACCACACTACATCGCTCTGCTTTCATGCAAGTTCTGTGATCAGTTCTGCCAAGTTTTGTCTTACATTTAAAATATATACAGGCCAATAATTTACACTGTTTGATGAAGTACCTATGGTAATCTAGAACTTGAGCATAAAAATTTAAAATGCTTAAAGTGGGAAATTTAAATTTACAGATCTAGACATATTTTTACATAATCTGGAGGTGTGACCAAATAGGTTTTTTGTTCAGAAAAATTTTATTTTATTGTGTGCAAACCATGAGAAATTCCATTGGCATATTTTTACCTGGAATGTATTGAAAAAATTCAATAATTTAATCTTAAATTTTTCTTTTCCTTTAGTATTCTTCAAACTAAAATAAAAATGCCATTTAAAATTTTCAGTCAATGAAAATAGCTTTCATTGGTTACAGCATTTAGTTCAGAGTACACTGGTGAAGAAGTCATATCAGCTCACTTGAGCTGAAATAACATTGTGAAAGAAATAAGCACTGATGTTTGCCACTATTTACAAACACTGAAATGCTTATCAAAACTGCTGCTAATTAGAACCACAAATATGCATCTAAAATAATTGGGGTTTTTTTGGTAATTGCCACATGGCTAAGAATTCTTTGAACAAATTAGGAGGCAACAAACAAGCAATGAAGTTACCAGATTTGTGCAGACAGCAGTAGCTACTATTTCAGAGAAAATTAATGTCAGGGTAGCCCCATGGCAGCTAGGTTTCCATTCACAAATGAGACGATGTTGTACATCAGCTCTGGCATGCAGTGAGGGAAAGACACTAGCCTCAGCTGTCCTAGGGGTTCATCATTTAGATCTCTCTGGAGGTTGGTTAATTCACTACTCACTCACCAAAGGCCTTCAAAGAGCTGTTAGTTCAGGGAAAATTCAGCCATTCCTAAGTACTTTATGCAAACAAAACCAGTGAGGATGGACAGCTTGGAAGAATTAAAAATCAGCATTTATCAAGTACATTTTATAAATAAATTAGATTTCAGAAAGGCTCCCCTCTGCATCCTGCCGTGTAACTGTAATAAACTTTCATTTATGGTGGCCTTGGGAGAAAATACTTCACTAAAACAAATTCACGATTTTGTGTATTTTATGTTGCCTTAAGGACATGTCCAGTGCTGTTGAGATTGCTAGGCCCCATCTGAAGAGTTTGGATATCGTTACTCTTGATTTATATGCACCAGATATTAATACCAACTTGGTCTTCAGAGACATTCTTTCATATAATCAGAACAGCTTTACATAACTCTGCACTTCTCCAGGCTATTCCATCAATTAAAAACTTCAGTCAACTTGTGTGTGAAACAGAGAGAAAGGGTGAGAGAAATGAAGATGCTGTAGCAAAGTTTTGTGTGTAGTGATGTTAACACATTTGATACATTTGTTTTACCACATTTTGTGTTTTACATAATCTTTAACACTCACTGGAGATTTACAATTTGTGGTTTTATTCTTCCCTATAATATTCTGCTTTATAGCCCTAGTGGGAAAAATCTTTAGCTGGAGTGTTTATATTTCCCACGGAAGGGCCAACAGTTTCAGACTGAAAGATGGTAGATTTAGATTAGATATTCGGAAGAAATTCTTTACTGTGAGGGTGGTGAGACACTGGAAGATGTTGCCCAGAGAAGCTGTGGATGTCCCATCCCTGGAAGTGTTCAAGGCCAGGTTGGACAGGGCTTTGAGCAACCTAATGGAAG
Source organism: Buceros rhinoceros silvestris (assembly GCF_000710305.1). Taxonomy (NCBI): domain Eukaryota; kingdom Metazoa; phylum Chordata; class Aves; order Bucerotiformes; family Bucerotidae; genus Buceros; species Buceros rhinoceros. The sequence continues at coordinate 2,272 of NW_010425258.1, forward strand.
GCGTCACTTTTAGTGGAAGATGTCCCTGCCCATGGCAGGGAGGGTGGACCGAGATGATCTTTATGTCTCTTCCAACCCAAAATATTCTGTGAAATATTTGTTCAATTAAAACATATTTTTCAGTAATTTGCTGATGTGTCATAGCTACTGGTTTTTGCTGCAAGAGGAGGAAATGTTCTAATCTGAAATAAGAAAATGATTTTGCAACAATTTCTTTCAAATTTTGTTGCAAATACATTGTTTTTACTCAAGGTTACACTGCATAACAGTAGGAGAAATGGCTCTATGTACATCCAAGGGAAAAAAAAATTAAAGTTCCTTATATATATCTCATTCCTTTAAGACTGATGCAAACTCTGTATACATAAGAACTACATGAGTGGAGCCTTAAAGTACACTGAGGAGGAGGCTGTGCAACCATTTAAAACTCAAACACAGCTTCATCCTGGCCATTAGTCAAGATCAGGCATCTTTGTAGGCTTACAGTTTAATGAAGTAACCCCCATGAAAGTCCTTTAAGGCAACTCTCTTAGAAAAGATCCAAAAAAAAAAAAAATGATGCTTTGATCCATAAATCATCAGAGCAAGTTAAGAATGGCAAGCTTTATATTTAACAATAGTCTCTGATCTGAAAAAAACACGTTGATGTGAATTGAGAAAAATGTCTGGTTTGTCTCAGGATGTGACCGTTTGAAATACTTGTTTTAACATCTAAAAAATACGATCACTTTAAATAACACAACATAAATATTAAACAAAAATAATGAAAAATAAATTCTGTTTGTGTCTCAGAATTCTCTTGAAATTCTTCTAAAATTCCAGTATGCTTTAAATTGTGAACAGTTTCCCGTGAAACTATAAATGAGTGTCAAGACAGTAGTATGTAGCAAATTTGCTAGTTTTGTAAAAACTGGTTAATCCCACCCACTAGTGCTATGGTATAAATGGGATGAAAGGAATTATTCCTACACCTTGTAGCTGTGTGTTTTCCTACAGGTCTTCTTTTCAGACAGAGACAAGGCTTATGTAAGAACTGCTCTTTTTTCCCCTCCACATTTGTGGATGTTACTGAGAAATGCACATAGCTTTGACTGTCCTCACTGTGGTCATGCCAATCTACTGGATTTTTACAAAAAAGGATCTGCTGCAATGTACTTTTTCCCAGAGTACTGTAAAATTGCATTTCTCTTGCCTGTGGCTTTAACTGCAAACTGATCATCTAATTTGGAATCCTAACTGTGCTCTATCATAAAATACTATGATTCAGAATTTCTACTACGCTATTATTCAGGATGGTAATACAGAGGAAATGCTGTTGGATGCATAAGCAAAGCCTGAGAGTTCAAGGGTCTATCAGAAGTCACTTAGGATCTCTACGTGTATTAAACATCTGATGTGCAGTTCTTCCTGTGGCTCAGCGCATCTATTTTCCACCCATCCAAAGGCTTTCTCATTAAGAGACAAGGATGGAGGGACCAGTAAGTCATCCAGCAGAATAACCTACATAGCCAAAACTAGCTTTCTGTCTCCACATGGCAAGCTCTTGCTCCACAGATGGGATAGAGTGACTGGCAGGTTGTGTGAATTGTCCTGGTGTGTAATGTATAGGGTAGTGGCAAAGCTGCTCTCTCCGCTTTCCCAGGAGCAATGTCCTGAGTATTATCAAGAGCTATATAGTCTCTAAAACCACATGAGAATTTCATTCATAAAAGAATATGCACCTGAACACTTTACTAATCCAGAAAGTCCGTTAAAATATGTACAATAATCCTGCCGAGAACTCAGCTTGCATTTAGTGTCTTCTATTAATAATAATCCTTTTCATGCTGGGTGGCTGAGGAAATGATAGGCATTTCTCAATTGAATGGTATAAGTTTGCAATACATATTTTCTTCCAAAATCTATTCTATTTAGAGAAATGAACTTTTAAAATTCCATGATATGAGGGGGAAAAAAAGGGTTAAAGTACAGCCTCAAATCTCTCATATGTTTAAACATCCTAATACATGCCCTAATACATTTTGGGTAAAGATTTAAAGAACACAACACTGTCCATTCCCTGCTGGGAAAAATAATTTCCCAGACTTTATTGTGGAGAAGCTCTTCATAACATCTCTCTCAACTTCTTCTCCACGCTGTTGGTGGAAGTAACGGTGAGACGAACTCATGTATACATTGAACTTATATCCTCTGTTGGAATCATATACTGGGAGACAACATGATAAATTGTGCAACAGACGCTAAGAGGTAAGGAACCCACTCATCTGGCAGTTTGACAGCTGGATTGTCAGTCAAGATCTGTCTCTGAAGATCTTTAGCAGGAAAGTGAAAATCCAAGGAAGTGATAGTAATTTCTTTTCAATTCCTGTGTCCTGACTTATTTCCTGTTTAAAGGGGACTTTTGAGTGGTCCTGTGGCCTTCCTAAATTCCCTGAAGCAATTTTAGCCCTACTTCAGGAAGCGCATCCAGAAGTGGATTTTAGTCTCTAACACACTTCTGTACAGCAGAGACAGAACTCAGGAACCCCACAGAGGGTCTGGGGAAGTGTCATTTAAGTGCACCGCCTAATTTGCTGTAAGCTGTGATCCTGTTTCTGTGACAGCTATGGCAAAGGGTCCTCTCTACATTGTAAGACTGGGCCCATGTTCACATAAAAAGTTATTATCCAATTTACCAATTTATTATGCAGTTTCATGTCTTCTCAGAAGACTTCCTTTCAGCTCTGCATAGGGGACAATTTCTCCCCTCCCTGTGTTAGACCCACAAATGTAATATGAATGCTGATTTTTTTTTTTATTTTGAGGCTTATTAAGCATTTGCTTATTCCTATCCTGTTTTGTCATATGTTCTTCTCCTGCCTGTTGTCATTTCAGTTATATCCGACATGAATTTCTTAGTTTGCACAAACCTGTATTCACCCACCAACATGCAGCTATTCATTATTAGTATCAGATAACATGATCTTTATCCTCTAACTATGCTATGAGATACTGACAAATTTTTGCATCTTCAATATCCAAATTTGTTTCTTGCCCATCTCAGTAGCTTGATTTTGTTCCTCACTTCATCACCTAGATGTAAGGATTTCAGCAGATAAATAAAATAGCTCTTTTTAAGTAATACATGTACCTTACATTTGTCTTTCATCTGCATAACAACTGAATCATATACACATTAATTTCTGTTTTTCAATCTTTTGTATGTAAAGTAGCACTGCTTTACCCTTGCTTTCTAGCTTATGTTAATGTTCTCCTATTCAAAGGCTTGTTACCCTTTCAGCAGAGGAAAACACAATGGTTTCATAGCCTTTGTTCTTGACAAACCTCCATAGACTCTCGTTCATCTCTTTATTGTCTTCACACCGTTTACAATAAGTTTGGTTCTTTTTTTATTAAAAACCAAAATCACTTTTATTCTGAGGAATGAAGTCAGACTAACTGCTGTGTAATTCTCCAGCTTCTTTTATGTACAGGATTTTTTTTTTCAGTTCATTTGGTACCGTAGCTATCTTCCAAGAGTTCTCAAAAATAACCACTAAGAGTTTTTTGATTGTATCAACCAGTATCTTACGCTGAAGTTCATCAGATCACATTGATTTAACTTATCTAAGTGCTCTGCAACTCATGTCTCCTATTTCATGTTGAGATCTTCCCCTTTTGTTGCTGATATTAATTATGCTAGGCACTTCTCCTTCATGGAAGTTTTTACTGTGGATTGATGCAAAAAAAGTCATTAAAATCTTCAGCCCTCTTGTGTTATCTGTGCATAGCTTTCCTTCATGATTAGTAGCAGAACAATGCTTTCTTTGGTCTTCCTCTTACACTTAGAAACTGATTTCTTGTCAGTCTTATGTGTTTTTGTAATTGCATCTCATTTGTGTCCTGACCTTTCAATTTTTTTCTGTCCCTAGGCTTTATTTTTGTCCTAAGTAATCTCCTAATTTTTAGTTTCTAAATATTTCTTTCTTATATTTGAGGCCTATGAAGAACTCATAGTTTAACCAAGCTGAGCTGATATACTACTGAACTTTCTGTATCTTTCTGATTTTATATTTTGCTCTCAGTATTATTTCTGTGAAGAACTGACAGCTTTTCCCAAACGCCCTTTTTCCTTAGTCTTACCTACTAAAAGAACTACTCACTGCTGAATTTCCAAGCTTATTGAAGTTTACCTTTATGAGCAGCTCTGTCTTTACAGTCCAAGGCAACTCAGGAAGAGTACTGGGTTACCGTTTGTGAGCCAGGAACATTATATTAAGTTTTATTACTTGAAAATGAAAATATAAGAAATGTTCCTTAAATACCCTGCACCGATTCAAACTTGACATTTTTACAATGCTTTTTTTAATTCTAGTTATTTTTACTTTCATGATTTTATTTTCTTTCTATGAAGTACCAAAACCATGAAATAACTTTTTTCCTTTTTTGATGTCACAACTAGGATAATCCATACTGTTTTCCAAGTTCTTTTTTGTAAGGCATGTGAACAAATATTCTGCCATGGGGACGCCTGTTCTGACATCAGTTATGAGGGGAGATACGTGTTATTAAAGAAAAAAACCCCTTTGTTTCCCTTTAGAATTTATTTTTTATTTATATTTGACCTATAAATTTCTACATTAATTTTCAGACATGGTTATCTGAGACAATAATTGCCCAACTGATTGTGAACAACTGTTAGAAGGCTGACATATATGCATAATGCAAATAAATTACACATAGATATATCCTAATTTGTGGTACTAATTTCTTGAGTCTTTGCTATACATTTCTGCAAATCCAACATTGCTCTGTAAAGGGGCTATACTGGGCTGAGAAAGGAATTAAAAAACAGGAAATGCAGAACTTTTTCAACACGATGTAGTGAGAAGAAAGGATCAAGAGGACAGATAAGATTTTAAGGTCATTCTTGACCAAGTGGCAAAATATGTTACTTTTCCCTTGATACCTGGCTATCTTGTATGTTCTGAGATCTCTAAAATGGAAAATTCTGCTGGAAGTTACATAACAAAGACCGTAAAGTACTTCTGTTTCATGTTAGGTGCTCGTTACTATAGCTGATGGATGCTACAATGACAGAGCCTTCTTTGCAGTCAATCTGTTGAGAATTTTTCCTCTCAATAGAAAGCATGAAATACATAATCTACATTTAAAAGTTGAAGTTCTACTAAAATAGACACTGTCATACCTAATATTTTAAATAATCAAATCAGAACAGTTTTTAACTCCAGGCTGGGTTTCTTACTGCCTTTTTGAGTTGCAAGAAACTTTATCCAATTGTTCCTGGTTCCCATGAAGAATTCTGTCCACCCACTCAGAGGTCTGTCTGTAGCTGTTCTCCACTGTGCTCTCTCTACTTGAATTGCAAGCTCCCAGCTCTGAATCTCTCACAGCTCCTTCTGCACAGGAGCCTTCTCTGGAGCCTTCTCCATCAGACTCAGATGTTTACCAGGAAAGCAACCTGTCTTTTAAAGGGCAGTCTATCTCATTCACTTTTCTAACAGGATTTAACAGGCAAACTAACATCAGATCAGTCGATCTGTCATATTGCCCAAACTCTTTCCATCTCATTTAGATATTAAGTCCTTATCATAGAATCATATAATGTTTTGGGTTGGAAGGGACAGTCAAAGGTCATCTGCTTTCAATTACATCACTCCCAGCCTGTATTGATACTGGGGATTGCCCTGACCCAAGCACAGGACCTTGCACTTGGCCTTGTTGAACCTCATGAGGCTTGCACAGGCACACTTCTCAAGCTTGTCCAGGTCCCTCTGGATGGCATCCCATCCCTCATGTATGTGAACTGGACCACTTAGCTTGGTGTCATCTGCAAAATTGCTGAGGGTGCGCTTGATCCTGCTGTCTTTGTCCCATATATGTTATCAGTACCATATATCCAGGTTCTTATCTAATTATAAATGCCTACATGGTATTGCTTGCAAAAGGAGAAAAAAATCTGGAATGAAAACATTAATTTAGTGGACCCCTCATGTTGCCATACATAAAAGAGATTAAGACCACTTAGAAAATCCTAGGAACTATTAAGTAGTCAAGGTGTTGTGTTTGTGTGTATATGCTTACCTGCTTGAAAATGGGTGTCTGGGAGAAAACAAGGGTATACAGAGAGTGACCAGCAGCACAGGAGATACATTTGTCTGATATTAATTCTGAGTCAATCAAATAAAAGAGGGAAGGGAAGGAAATATATAAATACAAAGGATAGAATTAGGGCTGTGTAACTAGAAGCTAAGTGTTTTAGCACAAAGCACACGGTGCAGCTTTTCAGAGCTCTTGATAAAACAAGAAATACCCAACTATTCGTTTAACTTACAGAAATCTTCTGTTTGTGAAGCCTTCTATGTGCAAAAAGGGGTTACAGGAGGCTGAGAACACGCAGATACTGTCATTTGTTCAAGCCATGGAAACTGCAGGTGAAACCAAAATGCTTGGGTACAATGTGACCTTTCGCTGGAAACGGGAAATCATCTCTGTGAGGACTGGGCAGCTGTCACCATGGTTTCACCTAGAAAATAGCACAAACAGTAGTTGGAGCATTTTTGTATGTGAGGTTTTTACAGAAGCAATGATGGCGGGGGCAATAATTGCTAACTTCATCCAGGAAAACAGGTGAAAGGAAAGTGTGATGCTTCTCAACAATGGGGCTTTCCGAGGAGGAAGAAAAGATATCCTTCAGGACTGTTTCTTTTAAACAGCATTGAACATGTGAAAATTGGGGATGTTTGGTCACAGGACTAGACCAAAGGTTTCCTAAGGCTCATTTAAAGGAGCTGTGAGAAGCCTTAGTATTTACTGCTTTGATCTCCCAGGCTGCTGCCTTTATAGCAAATTACTTGATAATGCAGGTGCGGTCCTAAAGAGACCACAATACCTGAGGGGAGAGGCCTGAAAGAGTACAGGGTGGGGAAACTAGTGTTGGTAGCTGCCCCCACTACACTCAGAAAACCTCATTTATCCATTCTTAATTACATCTAAGATTAGTTTGGTATTTCTGACACCCATTTCACTGCTCTGAAAGTGCAGGAGACATTCCCCTGCACAGGGCTGCAGTAACTGAAGGAAACTCTCCCTCTTTGTTTTTGAGGCCTGAAGGACTATCCAAAGTGACACATCTGAATCATTTTAGCTTTTGTGTCAATCAGAATCAATTAACACCTCTTCCACTTCATTGCAGAGCACAACTCCACACCAAGTGTTGCAAACCTTGTTTTTCAGTTGTGTATGGAAAATAAATGTATAACTGATTGCCTAAAGTAAAACATTGCTCTGCCTTGAAATGTGAAAACAGCACTGAATATATTCATATTAGTGAGAAGAATGTTTTAAGGGAGTCTCATGAGTTCTCTGTGAGAAAGTTCCCATTTGAAACTTTTTTCCTTCAAGAGGTCTAGTTATTTCCTGTGTAATTAACATGGGATAAATGACAGTTTAAAAAATTAAAACTGCTAATATTTAACAGCACTAGGATGAACAAGTAGTATTCCTAAATTAAAATTTTAAACTGATGTTAGTGTTGAGGAAGGAATATTTCAAATAGCTGAGAACTGGCATGTATCACTGTCAAAAGGGAAACAAATGGTGTGGTATATTCCCATTGATTCATTTATAATTTATAAATTTATTTTTAAACTGATAAAGAAAAATAAACTTCTTACTATTTGCCACTGAAAACTGTTGTTTCTTACCTTAGTTATAGTACCTTACTGAGGAATGGTTCCAAAGAGTAGATAGGATGAACACTATCTTTACATAAATTATTTAATTTGTCTCAATGCTTAGAATTTCATAGGTCCGTGGAAAATAAACAAAAGCACAAGCATACTAAATGAAATACTTTCCTCATTTAATTGCAATGAGACACCTCAGTGCAATCAACATTGAGTCTTTCAGTTGTGATGTTCTAATCAATACTCAATTCTAACATATTTCTTCCTATCATTGTTAGTTTTGCTCTACAGGAGTAAAGCATAACATTTAGTAATGCAGCGGAGTTAGAAATTGTGTTAATCATATTCTTTTGTAATAAAACTAACCTTCCTTATCTTCTCTGCTTAGCTATTACGAGTTTTAACTTCTTTATTTTGTGAAAGATATCTCAGTGTTGTATATTCTCGGCTAAAGATTAATGCAGGTTTTATTTCTCTTCTCTAGCTGATATTGCAGTTCTAGGAATTAGTGTTACGTGGTGCAAAAATACTTATATATGATACAGTGAAAACAACTTTGCGTTATAAAACTAAAAATCGCTGGTACATGATAAACAACCTTATCGAATACCTTTCTAGAAAATCCTGTCACTCTGAAAACACTTTACAATTATTTTGAGCTTGTTCCTCACAAACATACCCCCTCCAAAAAAGATTTGGTCAAAAGATACCAGGTTGGGCTGGAAAATTGGCTTCGTGATTAGGAGGTGATTGGTTCTTACCTCCTCCACAAACAATTGTCTTACAGAAAAACTTAAGTACACTTCAACTTGCAATCTCAAATGTTATAACTGTACCTGATTATTCTCTTTGTGTGAGTTTGTGTTTGAATAACAGGCTGCTTTTAAGGATTAAGAACAGTAAAAATTTATCATAGTCATATAAAGTGTTCCACCTAAGACACCTACATCTTTTGCTACTTTTTTTTTAATAGCTCGACATCGTAATGAAAATTGGATGGATTATGCTTATCAAAATCAGAGATTACATTGTGTTTGAGAAGGCATTACTGAAGACAAGATTTTTTTCATAATTGCTAGCAGAGCCAGTGGGGTCACAGCAACAATGACTGCAGGTTGAGTCAGGATAGAGTGTTTGTTAATAATCAAGGTGCCTAAAAGGTTTTTGTTCCATGGCAATTTCCACAATAAATCTCCTGTGAATACCAGCCCTTGCAAAATGGGACAAACCTAGCTTTGCTCTTGGACATAAGGCAAGGCTCATTAAATAGGAAAAGAAAAAAAAAAAAGAGAAAATGTCACTCTTCAGTAGCCATTTAAGATTTTTCACTCCAAAAGATGTTGCTGTTCAGAAATGTATATATTATGATTAGCAATACTTTTCCAGTCACTTGCAGGGTTCATCTTGCGCCCCACTTCTTTTCTACCAGTTGGTCTCTCGGAATTAAATCTCCTGTGATAAACTGTTCCTTTCTGTTGCCAAGCATTTGTGCACGGTAAGTTCTACTGTCTTTGCACAAATTGGAAAATACACCCTGCATGAAATTAACCCATAGAGAGAAAAAAAGGGCACTAAAGCAGCTGTACACAATCTCTGAATGCTTTATATAATGCATTTTCTTTCTTTGTGTTTTTCATGCTTTTTCTTCATTTGTGTTCATGTTTTGGATGAAACAGACGTTTTCCATGAGGTGAACTTTCTGTGAATGAGATTGGAGGGGGGTGTGAAGAGCAACAAATACTAAAAATCCTTGATTTTCAGCAAAAAGCAGATGATAGAAAAACCTTGGAATTACCCCAATCTTTTTCTTGGAAAGCAATTGCTTGGCATGAAAATAAGAAAAAATCAGTCTTTGAAATGCTACTTTTACAAAATAATGTCATATAAAAGAAGAACTGACGTTTAATGTGATGAGTTATGAGTAATTCTGGCTGAGATGAAAGGATTCTGTTTTCCCCTCATATTCTCAGTTTTGGAGTTTGTTAAATTCTTCTGTATGGTAAATATTGTTCATAACAGTGCATTTGTTTTGAAAATTTTTATATTTGTCTATCTTTTTTCTTTTGATGACTAATGATTGCATTGTTTCTAAATCTTTAGTTGTCACCAGCGTATGCTTACATTATCATAATTCAAGTATGGAAAACCAAGGAATTTTGTTCTTCCTGAGTTTGAGGGTCTGTTGATCAAGCTTCCGAGTCCAAGCGGTCTGCAAATTCTTTGCAAAATTTTCTTTACCTGATGCCTCCTTCCCAGGTTGCTGATGATACAGACTTTAAAACTGTGTCTGGTATTAAAATGATGGCGTAAAGGGTAGGTTTAACACATTTTTCTAGGAAATTTGACAATTTACTTTATGCTATTGGTATTTCCTAAGAATGGGCTATCTCAAAATACCTGGCATATATTGGTATGAGCTGTGCATTTGGGTCTTGCAGGTAAGTCTGAATTATTTAGAAGAAAATTCAGTTTTCATGGTCTTGACAGGACTTTTTTAGATACCAGGGACTTCAGTCTTCACAGCAAACAAAATGAGTATTTACAATAGAGGTATAAGGGGTAACATTGTATCTGAGTTAAAACAGAATGGATTCCTGGATCAGACAATTATTTAAAATTAAATCTTCCAGAAATTTGGCAGAGAAGGAAAACTGACCATTTGGAATTGCTGAAGTTATCAATAACAAAATAATTAACTTTATTAATAAAGAAAACAATAGTTAATAGTTATAGGAAAATAAAAAGGGTAAATATTTTTCTCCTAAATGAACTTATTTAATTTTTAGCTATGTATTCTTTGTATTTATATTATTCTGCACACCATTATGAAAGTCTAATGGAAAAATAGATTGCATAGAATGAAGAAATTAGAAGGGGATATTGAGGCAGTTTGCTTTCTTAAAACACAGTGAAATACCAAGTTTTACTATAGCATTATGATGGTAGTTATGATATTATCTTAAGGATCCCATAATACTGGAGAACCAAATGGGGGGAAGAGCTGAAAAACAATGTGAAATTGAAATGAAAATATGTTAATACTTACTATCATTTACGAGTTCTGAGTAATTCAATAATGAATCTGAACTTAGAGAAAATATTTATCTTCATTTAAAAAAAGATGCTACCAGAGAGCAAGTACTCTAGAAATACATATATATATATAAAACTTTAATTATTATCATTTAAAAAATATTTTGTTCTAGAAAAATATGGTGGGTTGGCCTCAGCTGGCTGCCAGGTACCCACCAAGCCACTGTACTACTCTACTTTCATCAGCAGGACAGGGAGAAAATACGATGAAAAGCTCATGGGTCAGGATAAAGACAGGGAGAGCACTGACCAATTACCATCATGGGCAAAACAGTTCACCTTGGGGAAATTAATTTAATTTATTGCTAATTAATTGCTACAGAGTAGGATAGTGAGAAATAAAACGAAACAAAAAACACCTTCATCCTGCCCATCCCTTCTTCCCAGGCTCAATTTCACTCCTAACTCTTCTACTCCTTCTCCCAAGTGGCATAGGTGGATGGAGAATGGGGTTTATTGTCAGTTCATAAAGCTTTTTCTTTGCCACTCCTTCCTACTCATGCTCTTCTGCTCCAGAATGGATTCCCACCCATAGGATACAGTCCTTCATGAACTGCTCCAATGCGGGTCCTACCCACAGGCTGCAGGTCTTCAGGAACTGCTCCAGCATGGGTTCTTTCCCGGGGTACAGCTCTTCAGGAACAGAGTACTCCAGCGTGATTCCCCCGTGGGGCCACAGGTCCACTGCAACGGGTCACATGCCACAGCAATGGGTCCACCACAGCCTGCAGAGTGGATACCTGCTCCACTGTGGCCCTGCACAGGCTGCAGGGGAATCTATGCTCTGATGCCTGGAGCATCTTCTCCATCTTCACTGACCTTGGTGTCTGCATCATTGTTTCTCCTGCATTTCCTAACTTCCATCTCCCAACTGTTGCATCATTTTTTTTCACCCATTCTTAAATATGTTGTCACTAGGATGTTGACTGTTGTTGATTGGCACAGCTTTGGCCATTGGCAGGTGCCTTCTGGAGTCTGCTGTAACTGGGTCTGTCCTCTGTGGGGGCAGCTTCTGGTATCTTCTCACAGAAGCCAACCCTGGAGTCTCCCACACCCCTGTTACCTAAATCTTGCCACATAAACCAAATAATACAATAAAATATTTAAATAAATGCTTTCTTTCTCAATAGTCAAGACCTTACATATATCTTCCCTTACATGTCCTAGTATGATTATTATACAGTTTGTCACAAAATATTGTCATTTTTCTACCAATGCAATCTTCATAGCAAATCAGCATGGAGAAGAAAATCCACGGCCAAATGCAAATATCCATTCGAAGAGAAATTTGCTTTTGAATCTGAGCTGTTGCATTTAAAAATGTTAAAGTTCAGGAATTTAAGTTTTGCAGGTATTGTAGTCATCTAAGTCTCTGTGCTTTGTATCACTGGTGGCCGTTAATAGCACGCCAAACACATTTACAGATATTGCTTAAAGCTTGCCATTTCTATTCCCTAAAATAAAGAACCTGATGACTGTCATTTATGTTATAACATGTGAATTTAAGAAATAAATTAATATATAGCAAATGTAATTTTTACCTGTCCCATAAGGAAAATGTCTTTTCCAGGTAAATTTATAACTATAATATTGCTGCAGTATTGCTGTTTCTATATAAGTGTTCTCCTCTAAACTTTATTGATTGTGTTATGAAAACACTCCATGTTCCATCTTGCTTAGACTGCCATTCTCATCCATTACGAGTAACTTACAGGTATAGTAAGTTAAAAAAATATAGCTACAAGGAAAGGTCAGCGGTGCTATCTGACACAATATTTTCCTTGTGTTTTCTAAAATTTTTTTCACCCTATTCAAGTTACGTTTCAGTTTGCCGAATGTATTGTATATATACATTGTATATTCACATTGTCTATTCAGGCTTATGGTCAGTTGCTTGGTTATAATTGACAGCTGAAAAGTACCATAAACAGACCTTAAATTGCTATGAAGTGTAAGTTATGTTTTTAAGATGTGGATATTTAAGTGGGAGCTGTGATAACTCTGGGACTGACAAGTTCATCCTTTCTTTTTTTATTTTTTTGGTTCTGCTTCATTATTTCTATTCTCCCACTTAAAGGAGTTACAGCTTGCTATTTTCGCAACTAGTTCATAGCTATTTCTCCGTGCTGCTTTCTGATTGTACGATGCAATAGCATTCGATCAGTGTGTTTCCTCTGTCACTACAGCGATGGTTGAGAAGGCACTCATCAGCTGTTTGTTTCAAGTGCTTATAACTTTGAAGGAGTTACCCTGTACCTTGACATTTTATGCACTCATTGTTAGCTCCGAGGTAAGGTTGCTCAAAATTGTGATGAGTTAGAATAACTTTTTGCTTAGATTTTTGTTAGCTTATACACTTTAAAGCCCTTCCTCCTTTTAAGCTTATAGATACTAGCACATAAAAGATAATAAATTTGCTATAATTTTAGCTTCTGATAGACAAGGTATTTTTCCTACATGTAGAAATACTAGCCTTAAAAGATGGTTGTAATGCACTTTACTGGATGGATTATTATAACTAAATGGGAAAATAAATAAGGATTCAAATAAAATTGCAATACAGGGGAGATAAACCTCTATTTACTTGTACATGAATGTAAAAAATAGAACCAGAAAAATCATCTCCTGCTGTTGGGGTTATAAGGACCAAGAGAAAGCAAGCTAATGATACATTCATTTTAAATATTGCTCTGATTGAGTAGCTGGATAATCCATTAGGTGCACACAGACTGAATCATTACGCTGGTACAAGATCTGAAGAAGGGAATCAGAAGTATGAAGGCAAGTAAGCAAATGGGAGACTTCTTTCACTGAGTTAAATCACATGACTCCCATTGCTTTGCATTCATGCTCCTTCTCATTAACTTTAATGTGTATATTTTGGAAAAAGTAATATGAGCTAGAAAGTAGTGACAACCCCATCTTAAATTTGGGGAAATAAATCAGATAAAATTAAGTAACCTGAGATATCTGAATTCTGCCTGAATCTGAGAAACAACTTGAAAGTCTTTGACTCACCTCATAACCATTTTATTTCCTGAGTTTTTACCAGAAAAGCTTCCTGAATGCCTAAGTAGCCTCTTCACCATTCAAAAGTGCAAGGTCTTGGCAGTGCGAATCAGTGCACTTCCTTTTTTTGTTAAGCAGGCTGGTGCAATCAGTATTCAAAGAAAGTAAGAGAGAGAGAGAAAGATGTTTGTAGCCTGTAACCAGATGTTAACTAAGGGGCTGATCACTGAGGGGGGAAGATGATGGTATGAATCCTCACAAGTTAAGAGAGGGGCTGAACCTGGATGTTTTCTGTATTTGAGAGAAGTTTAATGAACTTTTAGCAAGCTTTAAAGAAAGGAATACTCTTTGAAAAAGGCTATCAGTACCTAATTCTGTGACCAGATTTTGGAATATGAATTTTAAGTGGAGTCAGAATACTGACCTTTGTAAAGAAGTAATTCTGGAGACATTTTTTGCCTCTGTGTTCTTTCTTGTTTCAATGGTATCATGTTCTAGAACCATTGAATACCTTTGAGTTACCTAATTCTTCACAGTGACCACACAGATTTTTTGATACTCTGTTCAGAGCGTTGACTAGTTGGTTACTGATACACTTGGAAGAGAAGTGTGTGTTCTGGATATAATTCCGCATTTTCTTTCAGAAAGAAGCTTTTTTCAAGGCAAAATATACCGTCCCAATCCAATTCTGTAATGTTCATTTCAATTTCTAAAAATGGACTTTACCTAGCACTTATGTTACTTGTATGTAAAGAAGTATAACTAGGAACTGGTCCCTCAAAGTCTGACTTCCTTTCTCTTCAATATGACCTTGAATTTAAATGCTGTTTTTCTCACAATCTTATCAACAAACAATTTATATTTTGTGAAGTTTAAGCTAGAAATCAGACCTTTGTTCCAAAGGTATTCCAACAGATGCAGCCGACTGTCTTAACTTAGCTAGACTCCAGCTGATTCCTTCTGTCATTTCTAACATCTCACTGAAATCCCCTGCAAGATGAAGGAAACAGCCGAGTGACAGGAGTATCTGTGACAGTCAGTAGCCAGAAAACAGATGTCAGGTGAAACCTCTTCACTGTATTCCCAGAAACTTCTAGCTGTGAAATGAATCTTCTGACTACACTCTTCCAATCTATGGTGACGGAGTCTGTTCAAGGTTAAAAGGTACAGATGTATGAGTCACAGTTTGTTCTTGGCTTTGGCTCTGTACAAGAGGCAAAATACCAGATGCTACAGCTTTATGATGCTGCACAAGAAAAGCTATCATGGCACAATAAGCCACAGTAAAAGGTAATTCATACGGCTGTATCCAGAACAGAGCCACCTTCATATCACTGAGAGCTACAGCATATGTTTCTTAGGTCAACGTTCAATTTCATGTTTTTATTTTGATAGTGAAAAAACACTTCCCTACACTTAAGAGAAAAAATTCCTTTTAGAAACAGCTGTCGTAAATCTCCTCTAAAGCAAAAAAATAATGCAGCCAAAGAAAGGACTAGTTAGGTCCTAGGACTTATGATCCATCATCAGGTTCAAGTCCATCATCCTAGGCAACACCCCTGCAAACCTGGTGGTTTAGAATTAGTCTTAGCTGATGAAGACAGAGAAGGGAAGAAATTTCAGATTGCACTAGTCAAAGCTTATCACAGTTTAGTCATTGCACAAAGTCCTTCAAGAAACTTTGTATCACTACCAAACACTGTTTTCAGGTTTGAGGCACTGTTGACAATGGTTTCTGCCCGGTATAAAATTAAGGGTGTCTGATGACTGATATCACCTAGCAAATCAACCACTTGTCATTCTGTTTTAACACAGCCTTGAATGTCAAACTGTATCCTACTGGATTGGTTGTGGACTGTTAATATGGAAATTCTTTCTCTGGTAAAGTTACATGAACAAAGAATGTTTAATAATCCCTCACTGAAAGAATAGATTCTTTCTTCTGTGGTGGTATCTGCTGGCTTTGCCATGTATTTCAACACTGGGCAGACTGGGAATGGTGGCCTGCCTGCACAAGAAATTTGTATCATCAGAGATAGTATTTGGCAACATATTTTTTAATGCTTTGGAGCACTGTTAATCTGTCTGCTTTCACTATCTATTGAAATCTCATGTATGACTTACTTTCATTGCATGTAACCTCTATGTTTGGATATTGTATCCAAATCTACCATTCAGTGAAGAAGGGGAAGGAGATTCGGAACGCTGGAAATGCTACTTGCTTCTAGGTTTTAATTCTGTTCACTTGCATTTTATCAATTTTATAAACATAGCTGAATGTTATTCTGCTATGCTTTTCTATTGTCAGGAGCTCCATCACTAATTCTCTTTTATCAAATATATTCATCTTTGTGATGCACAGAATTGTAATAAAATCGTAAAAATCTACTCTAAATGGAGACTGGAAGGAGATGTCTGGGTGTAGAGAAATTCAAATGGCTCTGAAAGATTAAGACAGGATGGAAAGAAGACTGTGATCACTGTGAGCATCTCAAGGATACTCAAGGCATATTCAAATGCAGCACAATAGCCAACCCAAGAAAAAACTACAAAATAAGAGGTGTACTAGGGTGGTCCACAACTACACCATTGCAGGGAATCCCAGCCAGAGATCTTGCAGATGGGCACATTTGTGCTTGTGAGCCTGGGCAAGTGACTGTGAAGGGAATCGGTTTTCTTTTTAAGATACAGTTCCCTTCTACACAGTCATTTTCCTCAATTTATTGGTGGCAAATGTGAGATGCCAATAAGTGACTAGTAGAGTTTGAGGAGTGTTTTCTGTGGGTAAAAAAATCCTTACAGCTTCTCAGGTGTTGTTAGGAACAGCTGCGAGGCCTACAAGCTGAGGGCTGCTCCCAGCTGGAAGACAAAAATGTATGATACAAATAGAGAACTGCAGTTTGGTTTATCTCTGTGTTCACCTTAAACATCAGCAAAGACAGTCCCCTTGAAATATAGCAAAGGCAATAGGCTTCGCATTATAGTCTCTTTGCTTCCATTTTAAACTGAAGACTTTATTCTATACATTACCAGGCGCTATCGTAAGAAGGCTAATTTAGCTTAAAAACTTCTGACGTTTTAGAGGTTAAGCTTTTGAAAAGAAAGAAGCTTGACTGTCCTTTTTGAATTGCTTTCCCATGAAAAATTTTGTGTAGTTGTATTCTACTGAGAAAAATCTACTGCTAATATCCTCAACATTGCAGAGTCTAGTTGTGAGTTTTGCACTTTTCCTACAGCTACAATTTTATTCAACATCACTACATTCAATTTATTTTTCTGTTCTCCTGTTTTTTATCTGTTGTAAATTTCTTTATTCATTTTTGTATTTCGTCTCCAGAACTTCATGCTTTATTTCTCCAAGTCTCGGAAATATTTTGCCATTGCCACACCATGTAGTTATGCACTCTTTACTAAAAATAACCTTCTAATTTCATCATGTCAGGCCTGTGGAGATGCATCCTTTGCAGTTACACATTTCTTGTAGAGAGATAGCTGTCCCCCTCATGCAAAATGCATTGCAAAATATTCTAGTATAAATATAATATGATACACATTTTAATTTGTCTTTGAGCTCAATAGGGGCCTTTATCCCACACCCTTTACGCCCACTAGCCATGTAAACCATGACATGCTTAATCAGTTATAAAAGATGGTAGACTGGCATGCATACTTATTTCAGGCTAGGCAGCTGAATGCTCATAAACAGCAAGAGTAGGACGTGCGTGGAGAGACAGTGCTATTTGGTATTTTACCTGATGTGCTTTGCAAGGATATTGATCTCAATCTCTCAGGGCCACTAGTCTCCACCACATCAGTGAAATTGTGCCTTTTGCACCTCTTCAAACCATGCTAGGGAGACAGCTAGATATATGTAACTGCTAGATGCGGAGCACAGCTCTGAGCGCAAAAAACTGAATTAATGCAGAAGGGAAGCAGAAACTCTACTGAAGATGGTAGAACAGCTCAGCAAGGGTGGTGCCACACCACAGAATGCTGGAACAACTATCCTGACACAGCAAAGACCTGAACCCAGAGGAGGTCTAGAGGGTGGATGCAGCTCCCCCGATCTGGGACTGTAGGCAGTGGTCAGGGCCCCTCTCCGTGGCTGGAGGAGGCGGAGCGCGTGTCCTTGCCAGCACATGGTGTGTACTGACTGAGGGGCTGTTACCAGTTGAAGGGGATGTGGGTGAAGGTGAACAGACCATGTAGTATAAGCAAAGATTAACAGGATCTTCACTGAGGCTCTACATAGACAAGACTGAAACTGCACCTGTACAAATGGAGGAGGCAACCAATGATTTTGCTCAAGTGAGTGGCGAGTTTTAAAGCTGGGGCTTGTGACTTGTGGCACCTCCCTTGTGGATTTGGAATTGCAGAGCATGTGCAGTGTTCTGGTAGCAAGCACAGTGCAGAAAGTTGTGTCTGGGGATGTGTCAGAGCCAGATATGAGCTTGAACCATGGATCTGCACCAAGAGGAAGCAGCAGGAGATAGCAGTGGACAAACTCCTTGCAACGGACAGAAATCCATGTCTACTGAACAGAATTCCCCAAAGGGGTTTTGTTGCTTGACAGCAACTCAGAAGGGGGGTGTTGCAGAGACTGAGGTTTGTCCAGTATTTGCTCTACCAGTCCCCATGGACACCAAGGATGCTGTTAGAAGGAGATCTTGGGTATATCGAGTGCCTATACTGCTCTGGAAGCAAAAGTCAGACACATCAGGAACCCTGGAAGTGCCTCATGATCCTGTCAGTTTGGGAAGGAACAAATGGATTCTGTGTATCACTATCTGTTTTTACAGTTGTGGTTGTGAACAGGGTTCTGCCTCTCTGGGGATCCAGAGCTGCTGGAGAGAGACAGGATCCACCTGTCAAAGTGGGACAGGACTGTCTTTGTCAGCAGGATGACCAACTTGGTTGAGGAGAGCTTTAAACAAGCAATGATGGCAGAAGGTTAATACGATGAGCAGTTAAGTGTGGTAGCAATGAATGGAATGGCAAGCAGAGTAATAGGAATCAGAGACACCTAAGGAAAGAAGGTGTGATAAGACACCAGCCTTAAGTGTGTGTATGAAAATGGATACGTCCTGAGAAACAAGCAGCAGGAGGAAAAGCTGCGTGTGCGCTCACCAATCTACAGCGGTGTTGGAAGGTGTGTGAGGACAGCATACTCAAATGGAGTACTTCAGTGAATGGAAACATGCTCTTCGGAAAAGCAAGGAAAATGAAATGGAAGGTTGCTCTCTATGGCAAAGAGCAATTTGGATATATGAACTTCTCTGTGGGATGGACAAATGGGTTCATTAATAGCTTGTGATTCAGGAACCAAGGAGAGGCCAGTGAGGGCGATAACATGACAGAACTGTGTTTCAGAACACCAGATTAGAGTGAAGAAATAGGCCAAGATTTCTTTAAATGACTTGGAGAAGACTTAAGGAAGTCTTGAGATCATAGGTTGATCACAGTCTTGAGATCAAGCTCTTGTAGAGCTTGAACCTCCCTAACATCTGCTAGAAGGGCAACACAATGGAGACTTCTGGAGGGTGCTGGGGATAACTTCTTGACACAGGTAGCTAATGAGCCAAGCAGAAATCATGCACAGTTAGATCTACTATTCACTGGCAAGGCAAAGGCTGGTAGGATGCGGTAATCAGCCACAGATTTTTCTGTAGTGACCACAAAACTGAAGTGGCTGTGGAGCTGAAAATACTGACTATAGCAGAATATATATCCTGGACATTAGACAAGCATATTGTAACTTGTTCAAGAAATGGGTAGAGCTGCATTGGAGGGTAAAGAAAATAAAAGAACCTGGCATATCTTCAACGACAGCTTCTGTCATACATAAAAATTGTCTATTTTGACAGTCAAAAAAGCAAGCAAATCTACCAGAAGACTAGCCTGGCAAAGTAGGCCAGGCTCAGGAAGAGAGTCCTGTGGCAAAAGAATGTATATGCAGGATGTAGAAATAGGGACAGGCTAAAAAGGAGGAACTTAGAAACCTTGGCAGAGTACGTAGGAATAGTGTCACTAGAGTCAAAGCTGCCAAAGAGCTGGCACTTGCAAGTGGATTCAAGGGCAGCAAGTTAAGCATCGTCTGTGTTAACAGCAAAGGCTGACCGAGAGAAATGAGTGTCTGTTGCTCAGTGTTATTTAGCAAGCAACAAAAAGCAGATAATGCTGAGGTATACAGTGCTTTCATTGCCTCAGAGTTCAACAGCAAAGGTGGATCATGACTAACTCACCTGATTGCCTTCTACAACAAACCAACTGGATTTGTGGGTGGAGGATAGCATCATAGAATCATCACAAAATCAGCATAGAACAGCCCAGGTTGGAAGGGACCTTGAAAGATCTTCTGGTCCAAGTTTTAGTGGGAAAGGGAGCCTAGGTATATAGCATCTAGAGTATGTGGCAGATTATCTAGTGGATAACATTTAATGTTATCATCTGCCTCAACTTCAGAAAGGCTTTTGACACTGACCTGGCACAGCCTTCCTCTACCTGAGAAGGGGTAAGCAAGAAGATGAAACCATGCTCTTTCAGCAGTGCATGGTGGGAGGATGGGCCAACGAACATAATTTGAAACATGAGTATCATTCAGCATGTAAGGAAAATTTTCTCACCCTGAGGACAGCCAAGCAGCAGAAGAGGCTGCCCAGAGGCCATGCAGTCTCCAAACTTCAATGTTTTCAAAAGCTGACTAGACAAAGCCCTGAACAAAGTGGTCTGATCCCTTGTTTTGAGCAGGAAGGTGGACTACAGATCTCCTGAGGTCCATTACAACATGAATTTAAATTAGTCTACCCAGTGAACTGGAGGTGCTGGATGTCATTTCCTGTCACCTGTGTTCTGCCAGCAGTCGTCACCAGCAGAGCAGTGATCACCATTTTGCTGTTCCTAAGATTGTTTTGCACTACAGGTATGATAAATCTACTTTATTTGGTTGATCAAAAGAAATACTGAAAAGCTGTTCTTTGACAAATATATGTATGAATAATTAATATTCTGAGGATGTTAAGTTGTGATACAGCAGGGCGATTTGGCAGCCAGCTAACGTGGTATAATGGCTAATGCTACTGACTTCCTAGTCAGAACAATGATCCATGATAAATGCAGGCACTAACAATACATTCCCCTGGCAACTAATGAAATACTTTCAATTACTTCATTAATATACAAAGAACTGTTAATTGTTCTTTCTCACCTTTAAGTTTCAATTCACGTTTCATTGCAAATCTTGCTTTATTTAAGGATTTACTTAGTCTTCCCTTTTGAAAACAACTATGTAATGAGCGAACAAAACCCCTCTTCTGTGGCTGCTTTCATTCTAACAAAAGCACATACTGTGATTCATGGATAAAGTACACTGGATTTTACAATGCTTACTGATTACAAAGCTAAACAAAACATTGGGAGACAATGTGTCTACACTGAGTCTTGCAAACTGATTTTTTGAAAAGTTAAATATTCACAACTGGATCACTGTTTTTCTGTGAAAAGACATAGAGGAGTGTAAGGAAAATCAGCATTGCATTCTCTTCTAGAAAGTTATCAGAAGCGGAGTCTTAATACTTCCCTAGACCATGAGTATGTTGCTTTGTTATCATCCTCCACAGCTTCAAGGATTTGGATTATAAATGATAATTTATTTTCTTCCTTTCTGAGCCACCAGCATTCACATTAGCAAGCTTTTCTCTGAACTCATGACTTCTTTTAAGTCAGTTTAGAATCACCTGGACTTGAAAAAAAGGCACAGAATACCATGAGAGTCACATAGAACTGACATTGGCAGCAATGATTTTAATTTTGTAGGCATGTTTACATTTCAATACTGATCTAAGGAGCTGAAAAAGTACAAAAAATTATTTATGAAATATTGTTGATTGAAAAGAATTAAACTTAAAAAATGCAGGTCTGTTCAAATTAAAGGATGTATTGACATCTTAAGCTTCAAATTAAGAACCTGAAGCTTGTGGATTGTCTACAATTTGTAATGAAAGCTATCTATACTATAAAACACTCTCTACTTTCATACAATGTACCCCATTTCAAAATTAGAATGCTTTGCTCCATGATGTTATTGAATGAAGAGTCATGCATAAGTACGGTGTACTTAACTAAATACAAGATTGTCAGCTGACTTGAACTTTGATGTAAGTTTCTGTTTTGGATTTTTAATTTGGTAGATTTTTTGGAGACATTTTCTTTACTGACATCCTCTAGTAAATACCTTTATTCATTTCTGAAATGTTTACTACATTGTTTGGGTTATATTGTTATTCTCTAGTATAAAACAGACTGCATTCTTTTCAGATGTGGAATTAACTATGGCTTGTTTACTTACACACATTTTGTGCAGAAATAAGTATACTTAAAGGCAATATTCAAGCTGTCCTGGAATTAGTTCAGTTACTGCAGTGCTTTTAACATTTCTCTTTGGAAATTAAGTTCGTTCCATTTTAAAAGAATTTTAATTTCTTGAACAATTATTAAAAATGTAGATACATACATAATATCATATATGCATTAGGGCACTTGAGTTTCAACTTGCTGTAACCTGGCAGTCAATGCACAGGCTGTTCCACAGATAGCATACACGGTTTCAAGATTGCCAGATACACGAATTGGCAAAATGTTCAGCACTAGCTTTAGCATTTAAGAGAAGCATTGCATGACTAATGAGAATAGCGGAACAGTGCTAAAAGTAGAGATTAGCACCGAGGGAGACAGAAGAGAGCCGTTTCTTGGCAACAGGACCGAAAACTGTGGTATGTTAGCTGGAATTTCTGCAGATGAAATTTCCTAGGTACACTTTCAGCTCTCTGTTGAAGGTAAAATAGGATTTGTTTATATCTTTTAGCTAAGTTATTGGCAAATTCAGCATGTTTTACAATTTTAATTCCTTCTCAGTCGGAAATCAGTCCTATAAAACCGTGGACTTTCTATCTTTCATCAAAGGAGGAATAATAGTATGGACACAACCCACTCAAATAACTGATTTTACTGAAATGTGGCTGAGTAGTTTTAGAGCAAAAAAGGTGGTATTTATCGTCTTTGTAGTCCTTATGGTGTAAGAAGAGATTTGAAATGGTGCAGATTTTATATTTAGTATAAAGGAGGGTTGTTTTTGTGCTCTTTGTTCTTTTCTCCAGAAAAAAAAAAAACGTTTTTGAATGCTGATCTAATAGGATTAAAATATTACAACTCTGAGTGCCAGTCCAGCACTGGGAAGTTCGTTGAACACATCTAGCCTCCCAAAGACTACAGAGAAGTTTACAAAACCTGTATTAAATACTGCACTTTCCTGCCAAGAAAAAACTCAGAACAAAACCAATCATGAGAGATCTGATGAATATGGATGCAATGTAAGTCTTTTCAAACGCCTTGTATTCAGAAAAGAACATACTGAATCTTAATTTTATTTAAAAAATCTGAGTGGATAAGAACAGTTATTATTGAGAGAAAATTTAAGTATATTTATCAACTCATCTGGTTTTTTAGATTCTGAGACATCTGAGCATTCTTTCATACTTCCTATGGTGGCAGGACCAAGGAAAATAAAATTTTCATGACATTGCAAAACCAGAAAAGAGGTGGGAGGGAACCCTCACAAAATCACTGTTAAATAAACTCCAACCTTTCTTTTTACATAGTACAGCATAAAGAAGCCTCTTGAGATATCAGTTCTTTAGAGAATTATCTGGAAATGAGCAAAGAAGTATAAAAATTAGTTGATGTTGCCATTACAGCTCTGAAAACTGATTCAATTCATGCTACTTGCAAGAAAATGTGTGCCAAATTAGTATGTAACCAGTTGCAATTTGAATCAATTTGATTAATCTCTCAAGATAACAATTCTGCTTAAAAATCAGTTTCACCTGCTAAGGCCATTAATGAGGTGAATCTCATCGCTATTCATTAGATATGATTCACCATATTCCATAAGAACTCTGATAACATTAAATGGGTGATTAGATTCCAGTGGAAGATATTACCTGTGGAAGAATCATTATTATTCATTTTACTTTCTATCTCTTAATTATGCCTTCTGTCCACTAATATGTCTGTGAGGCTACCCTCCTTGCTAATTCCTTTTCTGTTGTACAGTGTACACTGTATGCTGAAAGGAACACTATTTCAAAAGAGTTAAAAGACAATAAAAGCTTCCTGTCCTCATTAGTCAAGATTAAATGTCAATGGTTGGCTGAGGCTGGCCAATAACTGGACAAACTTTCTCTCTAATCAGCCCCTCTACTGTTCCATGAGAAAGGGTTAGGAAGAGAGATAAGAAGAAAAGAAAAATGTTGGCAAGGTGTCTGTTAAGTTTGGGAAACTAAAACAGTTTTAATAACAATAGAAAGATTTTATATACAGAACAACAAAGTATTAATAAGTTTATATAGGATTAGGAAACTGGTGCAGCGAGGGTTAAACCATGGTTAAAGAAACAACAGTGATAAAAAGCTACCAGTCAGTTCAATGCCAGTGACACGTGGTGAGGCTGGGCCAGGAGCTGCAGTGAAGGTCCACACGCGGGCAGGACCTGCAAAGTGATGGCAGAAGCCCTTGTTCTGAAAGCAGCGGCTGGGCCATGGAGCAAAAGCAGCCGATGTCAGCA
>NW_010425258.1:26850-33724 GCF_000710305.1 Buceros rhinoceros silvestris
AGAGAAGCGGCGGCAACAGTGGCAGCGGTTGCTGTGCAGTGTGGTCCCAGGGCGAAAGCTGTGGTAAAGATTGCAGCAGGCAGCTAGCAGCAATACGAGAAGAGGGGTCGCGGCTCGTCACAGCAGGCAAAAAAGGCGCAGTTTCCATCTGCATGCCATTCTTAAAGAAACACTGAAACTGCCAAAAGCTCCACAGCCAGTGAGATGCGCTGACGTACGTGGAGGGAATATGTACTGGCTGTTTGACGTGTCCATCAAAACCAAACCAACCTTGTTTATCTTAACCCGGGACAATAAAAAACCCTAAACCCTAATGACCCAATACAACTCCCCTTCCAATACCCCCCAAACTCATGCAGCCTGTGTTCAGCTAACACAAGCCTAATATATCCAATGTCAATGGACACCTCTAGTGTTAGTGATTCACTGATAACTCTAACTATTTTGAAAACGGGTATTTAGGCATTATGAGGCTGAGTTATCTTTTCAGTCTGTAACAACACTCATGGCAGAGCAGTTGTAAAGCCATAAAGAGGTAATAATTTAGTGCTCTAAAAACATCTCCTACTCTTAGGTATAAAATAGGTAGTACAGCTGAAGGACTTTCCGGTGTGCTAAGTAAGTATTTTCAAGTATTTATACAGGAAGTCAATGCTGCAATGAATTACATTTTTAAAGCATTCTAGCTTTACAATTTTGCATTTGAACCACCTTCAAAAGAAAGAAGGCTCAGATACTGATCACAACATACAAATACCAGATCTTTCTATATAGCAGCAACATCTTCTACTCCTCCATTTTTGTTGTTATGCTTCAAAGAAAACAGCTATGAAGTAATAAATATTCTTAATTTGTGGAACAAAAACATTCACAAAGCACCAAGTTGTCATGGTTGCTGGATTAAATGATGGCAAAGAAGGAAAGATGCTTTCATTTATTCACCTTCTTTGAACTTGGAAGCAGAAAATTTCTTAGATTGTATGGGCACCAATGTTGGTGGGGAAATTATTCTGGAAATTCATTGTGGTACTTGACTACTAGAGTGATTTTCTATCACAGATATTATCTTACATAGTGTTTAGAATAAACATGCTGAAAAAACCAAGGGAAGCAAAGATCCAATTTGTATTTCGATACTGAAGCTATTGATGTGATTAATAATACTTAAGTTTCAAATTTCAGGGCTTCATGTGTAAACAAATATATCTTAGAGTGCTGAAATTAATTCAGAGTTTTAAACTCTGATTTTTTCTTACATAGATTTGAATATATCTGCCAGATTCAAATATGCCAATGTATAATCTTACCAATAAATCATGTCAGTGATTGAACGGTTTCATCCATTTCTTTTTAAAAGCCGACATGAGATGAAACATTTGCTTCAGTTCAGCGAGAGTAGACTTCTGTATCGTGGTAACGTTAGTAACTGTCACAGTAATAACTGAATGCAGACTAAAAACTAAAACACTTGTTCCATTTCTGAAATCAGCATAAAAGCAATTTGAGATTTTTATTTATTGCACATACTGAATTCTCAAAGAGTAAATATAACATCACTGGAACTATCAATATATTTAAGAAACAGTCTTGTAAAAAATTATAATAAAACATTCTGGCCAATGAAATGTAAGTTCATTTTCAGGTGTTTCAGCTGTTTCCTGAAGTGGCCAAAACTATAACCTGAATTCCACACCATTGCAGGGTATTCTTGAAGGAAGTCATGGTGAATTATGTCTCTTTATTTGAATTTTATCTGCTCGTGTATGTGCTTACCTTTGTTCATGCAGCAAATCCATTTGGAAACTCAGTATGATTATTGGCCCAGTATAGAGGCATTTTAAAAAGCTGTTAGAGTTTAGACTTGCACTTGTTATAACACTTTGCAATGTTTTCTTTAGCCCCACTCCTTAAGATTTCAGATCTTTAATGCAGGTTCCATCATGTGTTGGGCTGAATGCTGCTGGGTGAAAACAGACACAAAACAACAAAGCTTGCTTTTGAGCACCATTATAACTGTTTATTGACAGAATCTTCAGACTTAGAGATTATGCTGTACCCTACATTTTTGGGTTTAGTTTTGGGTTTGGTTTGGGTGGCGGAGTTGTTTTGTTTTGTTTTGTAATCTTAAACCTCTTGATTAAGCTTGTGGTGGTCTACACAAAAGGAATAAAATCTTGAAGGCAAAAGCAGGCAACATTAGTTATGTTCCATTGAGCATAGGGAGCCTCCTTCATTTTCTGGTCAAGAGATTTCAGGCAATACACATCTTTTTGGCAACACTTTAAAAAATACTACTTTGATTGTAATAAATTATTCTTTTTGTTTAAAAACCCCCAAACAAACAACAAAAATACTCCCTAATTTGGAATAGTGAATAAACATGGAAATCAGCTATGATAGGAATGTCTTATTTTTATTTTTACAATAGCCATTTTCTCTGCACAGTAAGGAGGAAGGAATAGAAAGAGAGAGAACCCTAGCATTTTTTCTTAATTTGTCAATCATATTTAAGTAGTAGCTCACACTAGTGTTAAATAGACAAATAACAATTGTTTCATTTTCTTGCAAATTGAGATAGTTAATCCAGTCCTGTTAACAGAAAAATGTTGAACATGAAAAACCAAAAAATCTAAGTACCATTACTTATGATTCTCCCAGCTAAAATAAACATGAAGGGGTCCAAATTATCAGCCCTGTGTGAATCCTTTCTCCCGCTCTGATATAGCATAGAAAGAGACACGAGGTGGTCCTGTAGCACAGGACTGCCGTTGTTAGTAACAGCCTGTCAGCTCTGCACTAAGTCTGCAAGGCCTCAGATCTGAGGCTTATCCACCTTGTTCAGTCTGAAGTTTGTTTGACATGTCTGTAGCTTTGCTTTCCTTGATGTAGCTGTGTCAGCAATTTTGTTAATTTACCAAGTGTCTATGACAAATTTGCTTCACTTTTATTTTATATGCTACAACCCCAGTTTTGAATAGAATGCGCGCTTGTTACTTCTTTCTATCCAGAACAGGATTTTTACAACTCTAGCACAGTAATGTAGTATAGAGAAATGTAGGTCTGATATGATTGCAGAGGCTCTGAGAAGTGGTGATGCAGTATGCAATATAGAGGAGAAGAGGCATGGGATAAGAGAGGGACACATTGGCAGTGGCACTGGAGATCCCACAACTACCAACAACTCTCCAGTGGTCAGTTAAAGAAATGCAGACCCAGTGCTCGGCACACCTGGGTTTAGGGGTAACAAAGAGACCACAGCAATAGAATCTGAAATGTAAAATTCTCCATATACAGTAAATTCAGATGTAACATGGTGCTGTACAACAACGAAGAGAGAGATTTGTATAAAAGCATGTTAAGAAAATGTCTTTCAGCAGTCTGCAACTACGAATGTCAAAACCCAGAGGAGCGGAGGAAGGGTAAGCAGAACACCAGAAAACAAGGATAGAAATGGAAAGTGGGTATTACATTTTCAATTGTATGATACTGAGATTCTTCCTGCATAGAAGTATTGTATCTGTCTTATTTTTCTTTGTTCCTGTAATAATTGGACCTATAATTTTGAAACATTTTAAATATGTTAAGGATAAACAGATATAATCGTGCTTTCTTTTTGCCCGTAAACAAGATCTTGAGCAAAATGAAAGGAAATCATTCTCTTAGCAAAGTCTGCTCTTTTTCAGACCTTTTATCTGTTAGCAGTTCCTTTACAGAGGTTTGCAGTTCTTGCATTGTTGGGTCTTGTGGGAATAACTGTTCTCCTGAGCAATATTTTCCAATTATTTGCATAGGCCTGTAGCACATATTTGAGATAGCACTTCTTTTCTGAATGTGGGCTAATCTAAAGAATGTATTTCATAATGTTTTCCAGATTAATATTTGATTTTTCTGCAAGTACTTGCACGCAGCTATTCCGTACAAAGCTTGCATCGTGTGTATATAAACGTGCTCTACCTAACCTGTAGCATGGGAAACAGATGCTGTCCTCGTGTTCAACTGTGGGTTATATGTAAAAGCTACTGGGAAATCTTGATGGGGGTGTTTGTTTCACAAGGTATTTGAAATATCAGTGTTGTCAAAGTAGTTGTGGAAGTCAATGGATGCAGAGAACTCACTCAGAGTCAGCAAGTGCCAGAGCTCTGCTTTGCTCTGTTTAGAACATTTCATCTCAATCTGCACGTCTAACTGCAAGTGGTCAACTGAATCTGTGAAAAACCTTCTAGTTTTCTCTTCATCTCTCATTTCACAAAAATCTGCATAAAGCCTCTTACTAACTTGTCAGCTCAGTGGAAATAAAAGTGTTCTGAACACGACTTTTGGTCCATGTCTGATGTCAAACAAAGGAATTAAGTGTCATTTGGACTCCCCATTGACTTGACAGACATATCTAGCACTTGCGCATGTTTTATAGTCACTGGTTTCATATTAAAGATCTGTTTTCTTCAGTCAAATCAGCACAGCAGTGTAAATAGAAATATGTCATGGACAGCTGAAGCACTAACTGGTATTTTTTTTCCTCTCTAACAATTTTGTCTTTCCTATGTGTAGGTGATAGGTATGTCTCATGAAATGCATACATCATCTAAACAATCACATACAGACACATCTGTATTTGTGTAAACTATTTTGTTAATCTACTACATGAACTCATTCCTTTAGCTGAACTTATCCCAGTAAACATTTATCTTGAAGAAGTTCTATTTCTGCTTGTTCTTCAATTCAACATGTGGCATGTCGTTGTTCCTTAAAAGAGGCTGTTCAGGGTTGCTTAGCAAACAGATCTTTGCTGTCACCATCTTTTACAAGTAATTGTGTTTGTCTTTGCATGTAGTTGGTGAAAGATGTAATTCCTCCTACCTTAAAGTCCTTTCCACTGTTTCTAATTGACAAGTGCCCTCATCCAAAAAAACCCTTATTTTTTTCATATTTAAACATGAAACCCTATTTTTTTCATATTTAATTTCATATTTAAAAATTATTTTTATTTTTTCGTGTTTAAAGATACCATGTGTAACTATAAAGGTACAGTACTGCAGGATTGGCAGATTTCTAGGGGTCCAGTGTGAAAGAATTAATTAATAAACTTCTAGTAAACTGCTTGCATTTTTAAAGTGTTGAAAACAATTTTAAAAATACCATCAACCTGTCAGCCCATACACTGATTGCATATTCTGCTCTTTGGACATGCCAGTTGCCATCCTCATTATGATGTGGCTCATATGAATGATTCAGTTGTTTCTTTTCCTCAATAGATAATTGACATTTAAACATAGTGTGAGAGATTGGGGTTGACTCTTCAGACGTCTTAGAAAAATAGAATGGAAGATGATTCCGTGGTCAGGAGGAACTGTAGAGGCATACATATTATACAATCTGATATATTTTTAATCTTAGATTTTATTAGTTACAGGTTTTGTCTGACTCTTCAAAGCTATTTTTCTTCTCATTTTACATGAGTTACCTATGAAATAATCTTTTCCAGATACGCCCAGGTAATATAAGTCCTTGTTTATAAAAATGTGGGCTTGATCTTCACTGTAGCGTTGTGATCCTCTCTACAAGCATTTACATATCTCTTTGCAGGTTTGAGGTTGTACTCAAGGCATTTGATGCCTTAATCTTTAAATTGCAATGGGAAATATACTGTGGTCTCATGATACTGGGCATTGCTTGGCAATATTTCTGATATCCTCCAGGTTCATTTTTTGATCTTTTTTTACCCTCTTGCTTTGACTTTGTTGACCTCTCACCCTAGCGACTGTAGATAAACTGTAAGAAATAACATAACTGTGCATATGCAGTCCTAATTATGAAGTTTTCTTCAGGACTGACAGTATTTGTGTCAGCTTTAGACTATTGTTTAGGGGGCAAGAGTGTTTTTGTTGTCCTGTTTTGTATTTATGCATACAGATCAAAGGATTAGGTAAATAACTGACCTCTGATTAAAAAAAAAAAATTAAAACAGTATCTTTGTCCCTTCTTATGGACTATGACGTAATGTATTTGGAGAGTGAATGTACATGAATCAAGAAGATGGTGTGTTTTGCAGCAACGTCTAAGAAGGTTAAAAATTACCAAAAAAACACCCTCTGCCAAAAAAAAAAAAAAGCTCCAAAACATAACATTCGACTGATCCTTTCCAATGTGCCTTGCCTTTTCCAACATCATTCACAAAGCTGTTGAACAACAAACATGTAGGAAAAGAAGAAACAAAGGTCCTGGCAAAAACATGCAAAGTGTCTAATGGTTTAATGTAGATTTTTCTAACATGGACTTTATTGCAAAAACTTTAGTGCTGTACCTAACAGTACCAACATGGTGCCATTGTTGTATATTGTCATTTTTGATAGCAGGTATTACGATCTGATTTAAAAAATATTATTCTTTATCAAAATAGGAAAATGAAAAAAAAACTTTTCACCTAACTGGAATTTCAGCACCAAAAATTATTTTTCAAATGACAATGAAACAAAATTTTTGGTCATCATATGGAACATTGGTGAATGCAGAATAAAAATTTAGTTTTTAGTCTAATTCTGGTTCCTGTGCTTTTTCTAATCATAGGAAAAGAGGATTATCTGCACGTTGATAGTGGTGCTGGTGTGTATTATCTTTGAAAACTGAAGTGCATTAAAACATGAAGTTATTTTAAATAAAAGGTGCAAATTGGTTTTCCTAGTTTTAGGATCAAACTAAAATGTCTTTCGGGCATATGCTTTAAAATGGCCAAAAGCCTCAGCTCAGGCTCTCAGGCAGAAACATGATATTAACAGACATTGTTGGACTGCTGATAATAAAGTATGCCTTCTCAGAAGTACTGAGTGCTTTTACAGAAGAAAATAAGTTTCAGTAAAGACAGAGGATATACAGGAAT
>NW_010425258.1:33821-37222 GCF_000710305.1 Buceros rhinoceros silvestris
ATGCCATCAAGATGAGTTCAGGTAAACGAGTACCCAAACCATTATACTGATGTTGAACAGTTCTCTTATTTGCCAGGATGTCCTGCTCCACGGTGACTGAAATAGAAAAACAAATATATGGGTGCAAATCCGTGTTCACTCAAGTCTCCCAGGCTTCTAACAAAGAGATGCCTCCCAGTAGCTCTTAGCCGTTATGTAGCTTTGTGATTGCAATACTTCTCAGAGGTCTGTATCAGGGTCAAGGGAAATGTCTGAGTTTTATGGTTTCTAATTGAATAATTGTACTTTCCACTTCTATGTTTCTTCTTGGTGTCAGGCCTAACTCACAGTCATTTCAGTTCCAGCAATGGTGAGAAAAAATTGAATTTTGGCACAAGTTTAATCACTTTTATCCTAATGGAGACAATTCGGTGAGAAGTAGGACTTTTGAACAGAGGTTCTGCCAATGATTTGCTCCTTTTCCATCGTGTAAGTATTTCTTCCTGACTTCTATTAATTTTTGGTATGACTAAGGTTCAAGCAATGTTTTTTTAAGATTTTCTTTTTTTAATTTGTTTTTATACGTATGGATCAAGGTGTTCAGGTGTGTGCTGCACAAAAATCTCCAGTTCACTCTGCCTCTTCCTCATGACTACTGAAGGAGACATTGTCTCTGGCGCCATCTCCATGATTTTAGGAAAGCTAATGCAAACACTACCCTCCAAATTTTCCATATACAACTTCACTTCTGCTGGAATCCTTGTCAGCAAATGTTTCTTAAAGTAACATTGGGGCTGCTTTGTTTTGTGGTGAAAGGATAATCAAGGCTTGATCACGTAGTCCACTTTCATCACTGCTCTGGCTTGTGAAGCCTGGAGTTATTTGCTCCTGTGGGTGCGCGTTGAGATTACTGTCATTGCACTGAATATATGTTCATGTCATTACATGAACCTTTGCTCTTTTGTAAAATCAGAAGTTCTTTCTTTTCCTCTTCTTTAAGTAAAAACAGATTTAGTGTAGAGTCATTTTCCTTTCCTCAAAGAAAGCAATCTATTCCAGGTCTCAGTTTTAAGTTTGCTACTGTGACAATATATTTTCATTAATTGCATAAGCTAACATATAACTGATGAGAAAAAATACATAAAACGTAGGAAAATGTTACTTATATTTTACAGCCAAAAGGTTTAATAAATTGATTTTTACCCCTTAGAGAATAAAGTATAGATCTCAGTTAGAAGTATTGTATGCTACGAACACAGTTTTTATTTATAAATTGGAAGTATATATATTGATTTAAATGGCTCTTGATGTACAGTCATGTGAAAGAGATCATAAAAAAGATGTATGTTGTTTTCTAATTCTGTTGCAAGGGAAAGAAGAGCTGGGAGAGGCTTGTTTGAGTGCTTAGCTTGCAGTAAGTTGATCTATAGTGTGGTTACATTAACACGACATGGCAGACACTGGCATGATTCTTTTATTGGCGTAACTCACTTTCTTTAAATTGCCTAAAGGAGCCTCTAGGAAAGTTTTATTTACAAGCACTGTAAGATAAATCAGGGGTTTTTTTGCTTTGTTTTGTAGCCTTAACCTTTAGATGTGTGCTTACTGATATTCATCCTTTCTATCTATTTTGTCTGTATGTATTCTGTGATGGATGGAACATCAGACAATCTGTGACCATACTAAACTCTACTCCTGTCTTTCTTTCACTGAGATTACTCTGAGTTGATAGATTCAAAATGGTTTCCTTAACAAGGATAATACATTTTATAAATTATCTGAATTATGTATTTTTAACTTTGCACGTTCAAGGTATATAACACAGATTTCTAGAACAGCTTTAGTTTCACTTATTGCTTGTACCTATTGTAAAACAATTTTCTGAAACTCTAAAATGATTTTTGTATAATACTAAGGAACATGTTTCCTTGTATGTATTTCTGATATTAATTTATGTTACACCATGTCTTTTGAAGTAAGTATGGATTCTATAAAATGATTTAAAATAAAAATGTACGGATTCTAATTACATTGTGGAGTGATAGCTTTATTGCTATCAATTCAGGATTTTTGAAAGTCACTCCCCCTAAAATCTGTGCTTAGAAATGCTGGTACTTGGTTTTTGTGGCTTTGTTTGTTCTCTTCAGGTTTTCTAGTGTGCAATATTCTGAGGGAATTTAGCCATGTTGTTAAATTTACATATCACCATGTCTGCAATGACAAAAAGTGTTTGCATCCCAAGAAAATATATTTATTCGATTGAATGAAATTTAACTTAAGCTATTCTGATGTTGAATAACCTGTCGTAGGTCCTTTTTAATGCTCTGATGTAAGTAGTGCTCTGATGTAAGTAGTTTGATCTCAAAGACAGCCAAAACCTTCAAGTCTGTTTTAGAGAATTTAATCTTACTAATAATCTTTGATAGTCCTGGATTCTGAAGGTCTGGCCTCAACTTCTGCTGAAGCAAGAAGATCAGTTCTAGCAATGGCTAGGACAGTCTTACAATAAAAAAGGGAAGAGATTTGGGTGCTAATGTGGTTACCTGTACTGAAATTCTTATGAAATTATTGCCATCTGATTTCATACTCTTCTGAGTATGTGACACAATTTTTAACATAAATCGTTACTATAATTTATATATTTTTGAAGTTCTTTCTGCTTTAATGCAGAATATTAAAGAGTAATTGCAGAGTAATTGTTTACCCTCCTAAACAATAAAATACTGAGTAAAGATATTACACATGTACCAAGCTAGTATATTTCTAATATCCTAACTGCAAATTCACATTTAAATTCTTGATTGAAGATGTATAATAGACAACGAAAATTCCTTGTGCAGAATTACTTATTGCTTGGTAATATAAAGATCTGTAGAGAATTTATAGTATTGTATTTTACATGAGTGACAAAATTTTACAATATTAGTAATGTTTTAAAATGAACATCGAACTAGGTGAAGGAACTGGATAGACTCTAGAAAGAAAGATTTACACCTTAGCATTTGAAATTGCAAATTTTCTGTCAAAAAGTAGCTACTAATTAGAGGACAGATATTGGTCAATTATCTTTGCTTATACCAGGCTCTCTCAGTGTGTGGTTTTTTCCCTGTGGTGTCACTGACTTGTTTTCAGTTGGAATCTTCTACAGGTGAATTAATTTTATTACAAAGAGATTGTAAAAGAAACAATTGACAGAGCAGAATGCCAACGTTTGCTTTTCAGAGAAATGAAAAATTGTTGTCTCATACATCCAGAGTCTGTTTAACTGATTCGATAATGCTATGTAATCTTACAGTAAGCTTATACTAATTAAATATGAGTTTTCTATTACTTTATTAGCACTTACATTTGAAGTTATGCAATATTTAATTACAAATAAAATAACAATTTTAATTACAAAATTTTAATTACAATATTTAATT
>NW_010425259.1:0-396 GCF_000710305.1 Buceros rhinoceros silvestris
TCACCTCTGTCCTCAGTGTCATTTCTCCTACTAGAAATAATTTGGGCATAAGAATCACCTTTCCTTGTCCCGTCATTGGGCAGGACACCAGGAAGGTCACAGCAAAGGATCCCGTTTCCCAGCCTGGGGAGT
This sequence comes from Buceros rhinoceros silvestris, assembly GCF_000710305.1. Taxonomy (NCBI): domain Eukaryota; kingdom Metazoa; phylum Chordata; class Aves; order Bucerotiformes; family Bucerotidae; genus Buceros; species Buceros rhinoceros. Next base: position 133 of record NW_010425259.1, read on the forward strand.
ATATCCCCAGCGGGGTGAATTTTACCGTTTTATTCTGGGTTTGTAGTCCTAGGGCTAGAAAGACATTTGTCCACCTTTTGACCATGTCTTTTTGCTTCACGTCTCTGCTCTGAAGCCAAGCCTTCCCGCACACGGACACTTGGTGCAGATTTCAGAGCTTGCCTGGTGCCACTGCTGGGGTGATTCAGCCCAAGGGTGTGGCAATGCCCTTGGCCAGGGTCACAGACAGGACGAGCTGGAGCCATTTGTGTTGGAGACAGAGCC
>NW_010425259.1:1065-1329 GCF_000710305.1 Buceros rhinoceros silvestris
CTGCATCATGTGGGAAGTCCCTGACAATGGGGTGAGTGCAGAGCCTTCCAAAAATGCCCAAAGGGTGTGCAGGGGAGCCAAAGCCTGCACCCCAGATCGTGCTCATTCGGGTCCCAGCGCTGGGTATCTGGAAGGGAAGGTGACTGGATTTACCCAGGGGAGCTTGTGTCTCGCCACCCTCTTTGCTTTCTGTGATGGAAGGACAGGACTGCTGAGCACAGGGAGACCAAGGCTTGTCTTCTCGCCTGAAAGTCAGGGGCGCTT
>NW_010425259.1:1500-1732 GCF_000710305.1 Buceros rhinoceros silvestris
CTTGTGCCCCAGTTCAATGTTCTGGCCTGCGTGGGGGGATAAGTAGATGGGTCAATAACAAGAGGGATGGTCGGGCCCAGAGGGAGCAGATGAACGCGTCGCACTCTGCCTGGAGGCATCTCGCTCATAGGAGTGTACCCGGGAGCCAGCCCCGGGAGGCCTGATCTACTCGCACCTCAGGGAGACCAGGTCTACCGCAGCTCCACGAACGAACTGGCAGCTCTGCACAAGC
>NW_010425259.1:2100-3496 GCF_000710305.1 Buceros rhinoceros silvestris
CCGCTGGTGCGGGGACGTCAGGTCTCCCGGGGCACCACACGGGAGACCGGGAGGCCTGGTCTACCCGAGACGTCGGGCGGCCGTATCTGCCCTGGCTCTGGCAAAGGGAAGCGTGGTCAGCCGCTATTCCAGGGGGGCTAGGTCTACCCAAGCACCTTCAGCGGGAGGCCTGGTCTTCCCCAGCGCACCAGTCCAGGCAGGCTGGTCCTGTCTACCGCGACAGCAGCTCCGGGAGGCCCGGTCTACCCAGTGAAAGAGAGGGCTACCATGCCCAGCACAAGCCAGGGGCTGCTCCTGCCCCATCTGCTACTCATGGACCTGTGACATCCCAAAGACATACACAAGCCAGGGGCCTGCTTGTCCAAGAAGCACAAGTCAAAGAACCATTGGCATGGACTTCCCAAGGGCCAATCCTGCCTCAGTGACCTGCCTGCCTGCCTTTGTGCGTGAGGGGAGAAGAAGGGATGGCGTTTCCTTCAGCTTCAGCACGACCTTTGGGCATGGTGTCCCTCAATGCTCCTGTCCCCCAGTTAGGCCATTGCAGTCTGGATGGGTGGACGAGCAGATGGGCAAAGCCCCCGGTGGAGGCTGAAGCTGAGACAAGAGTGGTGAAGGGCTTCTTCCCTGTCTGGAGGTCACTGGGGCATACTGGGGCCCTGTGGCACAGCACAGGGGACTGTCCAGGGCAACGTGCACTCCAACACTGGATGCTCGGAGTGGCAATGCTTGTCTGGGAGGAGAAACTGAAGCAAAGGGCCTTGTTCAGCCTGGAGAAGGGAACACTTCTGGAACCTTGTAGGAACCTGTCCATCCCTCTGGGGATGTTTTCAGGAAGATGGAGCCAGGGTTGTCACCGTGGAGCTTGGCCAGTCGTTAATGGACAAAAGTCTAATGCTGAAATAAGGAAGATTCAGGCCAGAGATGAAGAAAAGCCCTTTTCTGCTTCAGGGCATTGGAGCACGGGAATAGTTTTCCCAGCTGACCCTCGTGGTTCCCCATGCCCATGGCAGCCAGAGGGGCGCAGAGGCAGTCGTTAATGGACAAAAGTCTAATGCTGAAATAAGGAAGATTCAGGCCAGAGATGAAGAAAAGCCCTTTTCTGCTTCAGGGCATTGGAGCACGGGAATAGTTTTCCCAGCTGACCCTCGTGGTTCCCCATGCCCATGGCAGCCAGAGGGGAGCAGAGTCAGAGCAGCTGCAGCTTTCTTGTCCTGCTCCAGGCAGTGCTGCTCAGCTGCGGGGCTGCTGGACAGCTCTCTGCAGACAGCCCTGAGCAGTCCCTTTGCTGCACCCTCAGCAAGTTCGCAGATGACACCAAGCTGGGTGGGTGTGTTGATCTGCCTGAGGGTCAGGAGGGTCCACAGAAGGGTCTGGGCAGGCTGGATCGATGGGCCGA
>NW_010425260.1:0-11895 GCF_000710305.1 Buceros rhinoceros silvestris
CCTGTCCCCCCAGAGCCGCCGTTTTCCCTCACGTTCCCCCCTTCTGTCGAGGTCTGTGTGGTCAGAGCTGGCCCTCTATTCTCTGGGCGTCGTAGTCACCGAGCCATCAGCAGAGTTACGTGGGTGAATTAGCTGCTTTAAAAATCCATTTCATTAATAATATCTTCCTGTTACATCAGAGGGATGTAACTTCCTTGTCAGGATGTGTATGATTCAAGTCGTTGGTATATTTTTTTCCCTTTTAAAATTGCTCCTCGCTTGCTTTGAGTAGTTAAATAAATCCAGTCTTTGCATTTATCATTACATGTTAAACAGAAATACTGCAGCTAGATTTCGAATGGGGTTTTTTTTTTGCTGATATCCGCTAATGAACTTCAACAGATCGAATAAATAAGTTTCACTTCTGCTTAGCCAGTTTAATTTTCCTGTTTTCATAAGTCAGTATAGGCTTTGAAATGTGCTGCTGTAGTACTTGTTTTCAGATTGCTTCTTTTGAAGTTTAAATGTGAGATCGGCAGAATATTACTCCTAAAGATGTAATAAAAATATTTTAAAATTCTTTTTCTATGGATAGGTCTCTGTTGATGACGGCTTTCAACTTTTAACAATAACTGTCACAACGCAGATAATTCATAACAGTCAAGTTTCTAAAAACAATTCCATCCTTATAATGATGTTTTATGGATCTGTGTTTGAATGTACGTGATTGAGAGGAACACTTGATTGAAATACACCAGCAGCGTCGTGGAGCTTGCTTTCCACCTCTTCTGTCACATTATTCTGGCTGCCATACTTTCTCAATAATCCTTTCAAGCTGCTGACTTTTCATTTTGGTTTTGGCTGGAAGAACAAGGCAAATATTTTTCTTCTTAAGCCAGTGCAGCTTCCTGAATTAATTGTTTGGGTGGTCACAGAGGGATGTGTGTGGAAAGGGACTTGGACTGTGGTGGTGAAGTCCAAAGCTAGTCCACTGCACAGCTTTCCTTTGTGATAAGCTGCGATTAACCATCATCTGCTAGCCACATTGTGCCTTTGGATTGCTTCCTGTTGTTTCCTGGATTTCTGAAAGCTGTCTCGGTTCTTCAGAGCTGGAAGTGTGAAGCAATACGCCTCCAGGTAGATGTGAGTAGGAGCATCAATTTCTTGTGTCTACAATGTGGACATTAACAAGCACCGAGCTAAAGCTGCTCGTGAGATCCTCTGTGTTTAACTCCCTCCTTCTGGGGGGGAAAAATATCGGTGTGTGACTTACAAATGTGTTGCAGTAAACTCTAAATTCAGTGTGGGGGAACTTTCAGATACAGACCAGCAGCTTACACTGATGGGAGCCTTAGAGCTGTGTCTGGCTGTAAATCCTAGGCTGCTCTACCAGCAGCAGTTTTCTGCCTTAGTGAAGGATGGAGATTCTCCTCTTCTGAAAAGAGAACACCACGGTGTCCAGGTGCTGGTGCTGGTGACACTGCAATGCAGTGTGTGTGGTTCCTTGATGCTGCACTGAAGGCATCGCCTGGCATGTACAAATGGGGCCTGGAAGTGACACCGTTGTTTTCCCCACTGCTGTGAGGCTTTGGGCAAGTAGCTTAGTGCTATCTTTACTCGTATGTGAGACAGATTTTGCTAATACTTGTTTCATGGAATCTTAATGTATTCAGTTTTGTTTATACAACACTCGAATAAGTTTGATATCCTGAGTTTATAGTGATTCAATAAAGGAGCTTCAACAGAGGTTGAGGATGAAAAATACTCAGTCTTACTTCCAAAGCAGCTACTCACCTGGAGGAAGAAATGGTCACAAATGTCCCTGTAACTTAAAAATCATAGGGCTGGTCCTGGGAATTAGCCAGATAAGCCTTGTATTTGTATCTATAAAATGCAGAAGTAATGAACGGCAAAAAACAACTCTCACTTGGAAGAAATGTTACGATGCAAGGTCCACCAGTGTCACTTTGAGGAGACTTCTGTGCTCCTTAAGAAGAGGGTTTCCCACAGGCATAATTATTATACTAATGAAAAGAAAGGGTTGGTTTTAATAATTCTAATAAGGCTACAAACACTGAGACTGTAAGCAAGTGTCTGTCTGTCCTTCAGATTGAGATGTCATGCAGGAGCCTCAGCTGGCTCAGGTACCAGACCTGGGAAATCGAGGGTTCCTCAGAGGCTCAGATACTCATGGCCACGCGGAGAAGTTGTGCTCCATGGAGCGTGTGTTGCAGTTAAACTGCGGGGGCTTGTGCCACACTGCTGTCCTGAGGACTCTGGTGTTATAATGGGTAAAAACCTCATCCTCTTGGCCCATGGCATCCTGTTTCTCTAACTCTCATCCTGGGAAAAGTTTAACGACCTCATTTAACCCACTTTTCTCTCCTAGGTCCATTTGGGGGACTGTTGCAGGGCTGTGGCAGACACTGTGTTTACTAACAGTCTGAAAGAACTGAGTAGTAAAATGATTTGCCCAGATTTAAGGTATTCAAAGTTAGAGAAATGTGAAGAACTCCAGAAGGTCGGTTCGTTAGGTGTATGGTCATGGTAGTGCTGATATATGTGTCTTAATGTTTCTAACAGAGAGAAGAGCACAGATCAGTTTTAGTACAGTGTATTAAAAGTGGATATTTGAAATTGTTGGAGGACCTATAACATCACTATAAACTCAAAGCTGTGCTTGTGAACAGCAACTGAGACATTACGTGAAGAAGAAAGTATGCACTGAAGGACACAGACGGTGGACCCTGCCTCTGCAAATGGACCGTGATGTCTCCTTGGAAGTGCTCTGCTTATAATAGTCATTCTTATCTCAAAATAAATATTGCCAGCCACCTAGTACTTTCTAAGTCTGTGAGTAAAAATACTAAAGGGCAGGGAAAAAGTAACTGAAGAGTAATGGGAAGATAGATGATGCCTCCTTAAATAGGATGGACTGTAAGAGCACGTGAAATAGCAGGTGCTAAAGGAGTGGATTGAGGAGCTTCTTTGTGTATTACAATGGAAGAGTGCAGTAAATGAAGTAAAAAGGTAAATAGTTCAAAACACAGGAAAAGATACTCAGTTGAATCTTTAGCGTGTAATGATATAAATTACATGATGTATTTGAAAAATGCTGTTGTGGCTGAGAACATAAATTCATTAGGTATCAAATATGTAAGCAGGTGAGGATCATACAAGATACAGTGCTGACAGGTTTTGTAAGGCGTGTGAAGGCTGGGGTTTTCGGGTTTTAAGGGTGGTGGTTAACTGTTGCAAATCAAGATGGACTGACTTTGTTTCCACCTACTGATTAGTTCGCTCTTTCCTCACAAGTCAGACCTGGGCCTGGCCCAGAAGCAAACCCCAGGGCGACGCATGCTGCCTCTGCTGCTCCTGCCTGTACTTGTCAGCTCGGAAGTTAAAACTGGAGTCCTGCTCAGCACAGCTGAGCTCAGACCAGCTTTGCCTTGGTCTGTCCATGTGGCTTCTTGCTCTTCAAAGCTTGTCTAAAATCAGGTGCGTTCACCTTGCGAAGGGTGGTGTGAATTGAAGAGAACCCAGTGGTACCTGGCGGCCGGAGAGGCAGCTGGAGGAGAGCGCTTGGCTCTGGGTGGATAACAACAGCCAGAGGAAATGGTGGGGTGTCCCCGCTGGGATGTAGCGTCAAGATTCTGTCCTGGACACCAGCTCAGGGTGACTTACTTTCTAGAGTAACTTCTGGCTTAGCTGGTAATGTTTTGCTTTTCAGCTTTGAAACAAGTCACAGAATGCATCTGATTTTAACTCTTCTGCTGCTGGAAAGCTTTATGTGGCTTCAGACCTCAGTGACACTCTGGCTGGTCTGCCTCAGACAAATGTGTTAAAGCGATCTCTTTCCAAGTAATGTGCTGAAAGGACTGAAAGACAGAACCAGCGCTCTAGCTTACACAGAACAGAAAACACTTCTTACTGTTTCAAGTGCTCAGGAAGTTACTTTGGATCTGCAAAACACCTCAGTACCTGTCTGCATTATCAGAGTGGAAATCACTACTATAAAGATGATGCAAGACATCTAAGGTTCCTGTCTCCTGAAGGTTTTAGTGTTGGTTACTTGAAAGCCTTTTATTCAGTTTTAACTATTCCATCACTTCAGAAACTTTATGTAGTGTTGTGAGAAGGGATGATTTACTTATTTTTTGCAGTTGGAGTGCTGCAAGGGTAAGCTATGAAATTTTCAGTAGTTGCAACTCTGCAAGGAGATGAGAAATATATTGAAAAAGATGTAATTAAGGCTGAATATCAAATACACAAAGCAAGCAACAGAAGGGGCTTTAATGCATTGGGCAACAGAGGATTTAATTTCACTTGAGTTACTGTAAATCAAGAACTAGTACAGAAAGCAGAGTTAATGTTGGCCTGAAAGGCCAATTTGATAAGTTGCCATTTATCAGTGAAGATGTCAGGAACCCTTCGGCAAAAAGAGGGTTCGTCCTTTTAGAGCTGCCGGTGAGCAAAGTGCATTTTCTGTGTGCTGCATTGGGGTGTTCAGTGTGGTGTGTTTGTGCTTTACTTCTGAACATAAATGCCCATAACTTGATTTCACTTTAGAAAGGAAAGGGAAGTGTATTCTTGAAGTTTTTGAGAGGTGTATCTTTTGTTCTGCTGACACAAATGAAAGAGATTCAAGAAGAGGATCTACTCTGGTACTGTCCACCTTGTTTCACCAGTTTCACTGTGCTGGGTTCAGCTTGATAAGGTCTCTGAATTTGAAATTGCTTCCACTGTGTAACTGTGGAAAATTAAAAGATTTAAAAGTATAGTCTATCAGAGAGCATTGTTTTTAACTTGTTAAAAACATACTGAGTGAAGTACTGAATAGTAATGACTAGTAGTGAACAGAAAATTTAAGATGAGAAAAATCTCAGAACTGAAGGTCACTCCTACAGCTATTGTAAGACGTGTTCAGTTGTGAATCTGTGAATTTTTTAGTAGGACTGTGGAGTAAAATAAATCTGAGTGCTCTAAGGTCTTTGAAAGTCCAAGTTGTCATTTAACTGTCTTCCAGGAGTCATTCTCTCCTAGTGCAGAACTTTCCTTAGTGAGATTCTGCCCAAGTATGGTCAAACTCCTTTTGTCCTCATTTCAGCTTGCTGTCTCTGTCTTGCAGCTCATTGCTTAGGAAGCAGCTGGGGTCTGAGGTGGACAGTACAGTTAAAATTTAGTTTTCACAGGTTTCCTCTTGTGATTAATAGTAAATACATCCTTTTGCTCAAAAGTATTTTTTCAGTTCCATTTCTGGTAGAATTTCTGTGCAGTCAGGCAAGCTGCAAGTGAAGCAATTCTCTGGATATTACTGTATTTTTGTATCAAATGAAGCTGCTGTTTGAGAGTCTTCTTGAACTGTAGCAAAGGGTGAATTAAAACACATAACTGAAAGTGCTTTCAACAACCTGATTTCTTTTTAATTGCCTCTTTATTTAGGTTTTCTTGTGTTATGAAGGACTCTTAGGAAAAACAGGTTTGTTTGGTTACTGCCCTGAGAGTCTCCATTCCTACACTGAGAAGTCTATGTGAAGTATTTACTGAGGGGCGGAAGACGACAGGCAGTTGACTCATGGTCTGTCAGCTGGCGCAGGACATCTCCTCGCTCTGAATCTGCTGTGGTTTAGCCATGGAAGTTATTTGGCAAATACTGTGTATGCCTAGAGCAGACAGATCACTTTCTAGGAATCTGGGTGCATAGCAGACATGCTGATGATATGTTTGCATACAACCACAAGTGATAAAGTTTGTGTGGTTTCTGAGGTTCGGTCCCAGCAGGATGTGGTAGCTGACCATGAGTGCTCTGGGCTGTTGCAAATGGGAGAGGAGGCAGGACTGGGTTAATGGCTTTGAGCATCTTTCCAGGCTGACCGGAAGGGTGAATCTGGTCTTCTATTCTGCCTTGCTTAAGGACAGGTTATTTAGAAATTACTGAAAATGTTTAGGATCATCATATGGCCATAGTCTTTCATATGTATATGTGTGTTTTTCCTTCCTGTGGAATCTCCTGAGAATGCGTCAGGCGTTTAGGATCATCATATGGCCATAGTCTTTTATATGTATTTGTGTGTTTTTTCTTCCTGTGGAATCTCCTGAGAATGCGTCAGGGAGAGAGCCAAGGTACCGTCTTTGGTGGGACTGTGAACTTGCCTTCTGTGGTGGCTGAGGTGCTAGTCATTCCTGTTACACCTCTGAGCCTTAGCACGAGCGTGAGACATTTTTAGAAGACAACAATGCCATGGAGCAGGATGGTTTATTGTAAAATGACCAGTCACCTCCCAGGATCATTTTGGTTTTTGTGAAACGCATAAAAACTTCAATATGCGTTCTTCACTTTTCCCTCCTACCTTTGCTGCTGACGCCCCTGCAGCGCTCACAAGTGAGCAGTTGCTGCGGAATCAATAACCATCCCTGTTACTTTTTCCGTGTGTTGGGAGCCAGTGCACGACATGACTAGCTCTCTGTAGACCTCTGACTTGTCAGAGAACACTAAAATCCTGTGTGACTCTTTTATGGCTCTGATTCATGCTGAATCAGAGCAGCCGTATCTGGGGAGAGCTCAGAAATAAAGTTGCCTTCTCTTGCCGTAGGGTTGTAAAGCCAAGCCTAGCTCTGGTTAGCAAATGTCAGAATTAAGGCTGTCTTTCAGCCGTGGTGGTGGCCTCCTCAAATATGTAAGTGAAGATGTAATTTTTAATTACACGATCACTTAATGTTCTTCACGCAGGATTCCTGCCTTGCTGGGTGAATGGGGTGCATGGTACTCGGAGGAGGGGTAGACAGGCCGTATTTCTTGTTTCCTTCTTTGGTGCGTGGCCTCTCTCTGCTTACCATAAAGCTGACTCCTGCTAGGGTATTGGTTTTGGTTTAAGTAAATATCAGTAAATTGTGTTTGCACCTCTGATAAATGGGTGTGGTATTGTCGAGTACTGAAGTAGGAAGACTGACATGATGCTTGTTAAGCATTGTGAAGTTGTGATCCAGAAGAGAGAGGATTTTCTGGCAGCATGACACAATCGAGGCAGGTCTTTGCTGGCTTCAGCTTATCGCTTCTGTGAGCGGGGAGAGGCTCAGGTTGGCTTTCTAATAATAGCCACGGACGGTTTCCGGAGAGCTGCTGTGTTAGACTGAAGGGTGGAGTTCACCCCCCAGAAGGATCTTTTGTTTGTCTTCTGATTGTCCTTGCCTGGCTGTTTCTTCCCAGGCTGCCAGCAGGCAGGGCTGAAGCCCAAACAGCAGCTTCAGGCATTGCACATCCGTGAGTCATTCCCCATCACCAGCTCTCCCATGCATCCACTGCAGCAAAAATAGTGACATGGGTAGTGTGTGTGAGTAAAGGTGGCACCCTGCCCTTCAACTCCTTCTTCATCTGTTTCTCTTGTCCCCCAGCTCTCTTCGCCCCTGCGTTGGAGCTTGATTGCTCTCTTCTCTGCCTCCCCTAACTACCGCGTGGAGAGCATTGGGAATACGATCAAAAATGGGGTGGCTGATCTGGTATGATTCAGGTGTGATACTTGAACCTTCATTTGCCTGGGGTACTCAAGATGCATACTTCATACTTTTAAGACTTACTGGGAGGGGAAATGCTGAAGGTTTTCATGCAGTGTCCCCAGGAGGTCCCGTTACCACCATGTGTTTGGAGCTCAGTTAATCTTACAGCAATGGCTTCACCAGCCCCAACTGACTAATCTTTGGCTGTGAAAGGAAACGAGTATTAGCAGCAGCCATGGTAACAAGCTCCGTCTCGCCGGGAGATGAAGGTGTAGATTTGCCATGGAGTCGTACTTGAGTCATGCTCGGCAGCCCCCGTACGAGTGTTTTGGTGTCACCAGTGCGGGTCTGGTGTCTTTGGATGCTGCTTTTCTGACTCCAGGTTTCTCTTCATACTGTTGCTACAGCTCTGTTATTGAATAATGTTTCCCCAGAATATTCTTGAACGTGATTATGTTAGATGTGTATCAGACTGGCCAACAAATGAATTCTTTTGGTAATTTGCTTTATTTGGTTTCCTCTATGCTTGCTTTGTAGTGAATTAAGTTTGGGCACTCTGATGCCGCAGCAAAATCATCACTGGCATTTAGTTTCTTTAGGTCATTATTATATTTTAAAGGGATTTTAAAGCTATCAGAGCTGCTTTTATTTTAAGCACTGCTACATTTCACAGTGCTTTAGATCCTCCATGTTTTCTACATTGCCAAGCAGCTACAGAGGTGATTTTTCAAAGCCTTTGGCCCCTTTTTGACATACTCAGAGTTTGGTGCCCCAGCCATGTTGGAAGTTCTTCTCGGCTTCCTTGACTTCTGACTGAGAAATTTGCTGGGTTCTCTTTATACACTGAAAGGCTGATTTCCTGTTTTCTTTCTGCTGTGTTAAATAAGTTACAGTGAAGATGGGGATTAATTATGATTTTCTGTTAGTATGTGGTGGTGAATTGTTACCTTTGTTCTATTGCAGGGAAAAAACCTCCAAACCCCAAATCCAATCTTTTTGTATGTCAGGTGAAAATAACTTCAATAAATATATCCTACTAATAATGTTGTTGCTGTTGGAGAGAGACATACTTTGCACAGGTCCCTGGAAGGATGTGGTGGGTTGACCCTGGCTGGACACCAGGTGCCCACCAAAGCTGCTCTATCCTCCTCAACTGGACATTGAAAATGGGACAGAAGGCTCATGGGTCAAGATAAGGACAGGGAGAGGTCATTCACCAGTTACCATCATGGGCAAAACAGACTCATCTTGGGAAAAATTAATGTAGTTTATTACCAATCAGATCAGAGTAGGGTAATGATAAAATATAAATTAAATCTTTAATCACCTTCCCCCCACCCTTCCCTTCTTCCTGGGCTTGACTTTACTCCTGCTTCCCTGGCCTCGTCCCCTCCAGTGGCACAGGGGACAGGGAGTGAGGACTGTGGTCAGTTAGTGTCACTGCCACTACTTCCTCCTCAGGGGGAAGACTCCTCTACTCTTCCTCTGTTCCATTGTGAGACAGTTCTCCAGAAACTTCTCCAGCATGAGTCCTTCCCGCAGGCTGCAGTTCTTCATGCACTGATCAAGTGTGGGTCCCTTCCGTTCTTCCATTCTGTGCCTTCAGGAACAGAATTCTCCAGTGTAGGTCCCCCATGGGGTCACAAGTCCTGCCGGCGATCCTGCACCAGTGTGAGCTTCTCTCTCCACGGGTCCACAGGTCCTGCCAGGAGCCTGCTCCGGCAAGGGCTTCTCATGGGTCGCAGCCTCCTTTGGACATCCACCTGCTCCAGCATGGAGTTTTCCACAGGCGGCTGCACGTGGATCTGCTCCACTGTGAGTCTCCGTGGGCTGCAGGGGGACAGGCTGCCTCATCACGGGCTGCAGGGGAGTCTCTGCTCTGGCAGCTGGAGAACTTCCTCCCCCTCCTTCACTGACCTTGGTCTGCAGAGTTGTTTCTCTCACAGTCTCACTCATCTCTTCTGACTGCTACTGGTGTTTTTCTTCCCCTTTCTTAAATACATTATCCCAGGGGTGCTGCTGCTGTCATAGATGGGCTCAGCCTTGGCCAGCAGCAGGTCCATCTTGGAGACAGCTGGTGTTGGCTTTATCGGACGTGGGGGAAGCTTCTAGCAGCTTCTCACAGAAGCCACCCCTGTAGCCCCCCTGCTACCGAAATTTTGCCATACAAACCCAATACAAAGGAGACCTGGTGGCCTAGAGTGCACTGCTTTGTGATGACTGAGGTCTGGATACTGCGAATGAGAATAATTTGAAGTACCCTGTAGCCTGGGTTCAAGATCCCCCTTCACCACGGACTTAGTGTGTGACCTTGGCTCTGTCACTTAAGCTCTCTATGCCATTGTTTTCCATTAATGTAGTGGGAATAAGAAATTTTCACTGTTTTGCTGTGTATTTTGAGGATTAGTGTGCCAGCAGTTAAGAAGTGCTGAAATTCCTTGGTGGTGGAGGTCATAAGTACAAAGGTTGCTATTGCTGCTGACAAAGCCCACTTAAATTAACTTCAGATTAACCTACTGATGTTATACCATTGCTTTGAATGGTATTTTTAAAAGCTCTGAGTTGAGCAATGTCAAGCCTCTCATGGTGTCGTTTTGTAGACAAGTGCTAATTCGAGCTCCCTAATACTGTGTGTATCTCTGAATGGACAGAGATTTCCTTTCGTTTTACTGCCTGCCCTAATATGTGGCCTGGCAGCCCTCTGCTCTGTTTAACTGTGGATATCTTTTTTCATAGTGTTGAAATACTGGCATTCAAAAAATGGTGATATTTTTAATTTTTTACCCAAAGTGTTTTCTGTGGAATGACTGTATCTGTGAAATTACTCTAGCTGTATTTCTTTACTAGATTTTTCAACTCAAAATATTTTTCTGATTGTTTCCAGGAGTAAAAGTTCCTCGTAATTTTCGTCTGTTGGAAGAACTTGAAGAAGGTCAGAAAGGAGTAGGTGATGGAACAGTTAGCTGGGGCCTTGAAGATGATGAAGACATGACACTTACAAGGTGGACGGGAATGATTATTGGGCCTCCAAGAGTAAGTATCCACTTAAAACAGTACTGTTACTTTTTGTGTCTTCCCCCTTTTCTTCTCTTAATCTAACCACTGAAGGAGAAAGCAAACAAAAACAAATGAGTGGAAAAACACTTTAGCAGGTGATATATATTGAAGGTTCAAGTTCTGTATGTTTATGGCTTTCATGTATCTATAAGTCTTTTTAGTTATAATTTGGAATATTTTTAGTGCCTTTCTCTGGTTCGTTCTGTTACATGTCTGCTTTATATTTACAGATTCATTAAGGCCTAACTTTTGCGATTCCAGGATTCTAGTATCCTGAACTCTTGAATACAGCAAGGTTTAAAATCCTTCGGCTAGTGAGATTACATGTGGAGCTAATGTAGGTAATGTGGATGTTTTGTTCAGACTGCTAGTCTTTCTGCTGTTTCTTGTTGAGTTCACGGGTTGGTTTTCATTGCAGCAGGACTGACTTGCTCTTGTAGTTTCAGCTAACTCAGGAAACTAAAATTTTAATGAACTCAATTTCTTCTCTGAATGTTCTCTCCCAAAGTATCTTCTTATAATGCCACTGGTCTTTGTGGTAGTATTGTTGCATTGTCTCTCTCTTCTCTCAAACCCCGCTATACGGTGGGTCTCCACTCTAGTAGTGACCTTCAGGACTTAACTGTGCGTTGTATACGAGCACGTATCCTAAACCCAGCACTTGTCTGTTGTCTCCAGTTTCACTGTGTGTCTCTGTTCTGCTTCCTTAATACCCCACCATGAAGTGCCAGTAGCTGCTTCTCCTTCCTGCAGTAGTAGGTGTTGTCTTCTCTATTGCGCTTCCAGTATCACTTCTCAGTAATTCTGGTGTTCTCAATCTGTCACACGGAAACCTTTACAGACCTTTAATCATGTACTGCCTGAAGCGTTACCATTCTGTCAGCTGCCTCTTCTGACAAACCATGGGGTTGTTCGGAAATTTATATTGTAATGCATTTCACCTGCAGTATTCTCTATCTCATCCAGAAGTGCTGAAGTTTGTTTTTTGTCTGCTGTTTTTAATGTCTCCCTGTTCGTGATGATTTCATTTGTTTGTGGTACGCCCGAATCATTTTCTAGAACAGCATTTGATTTTAGAACATTAGAAGAGTGTTAACAAGCCTACATTAAGACTGGGAAGAAAGCTCACTGTGTGCATATGCTTTATGGAAAATTTAAGCAACCTTGAAAACTAATTTAGAAAATTAAATAGAAACTGAAATGCACAAACAGGCACGTGCTGACTTGTCAGCAGAGGTAGAAATTTGTAGTTCCTGTCATACTGCTGACCAGGGCCAGAGGACTATCACAGAAGATTCAGCTGGGCCCCTTTTGTCTTTCTGACATGCTTATGAACATAGATTTTTTTTTTTTTTTTTTTTTTTT
>NW_010425260.1:11941-23317 GCF_000710305.1 Buceros rhinoceros silvestris
GGTATGTTTTTTGAAAAATAGTTTTTTTTTTTTTTTTTTTTTTTTTTTTTTCCCAGAAGTGTGTTAACTTCTTTTGAGCTTATTGCTTGAAAGCGATAGACTGTATTGAGAGAGACTCTGGGAACTTCCAGTCATTCTTGTTTGCCAAGTGGCTCTCCTGCTTCAAGCACTGTTCATGCACGGCTATATTATTACTGTTCTTTTTTCCTTAATAGGATGTGGGGATACTGGCTCTGGAGAAAAATTCAAAATCCTATTTCCTTCTGGGTTGAAAACAGCCACGCTTGTAGCAGGTGGAAGAATCTTAGGCTGGCCCTCCTGGAGGGAAAAACGAGTGGTGGTGCAGGGTTAGACCCATGCTGCTGCTCTGAGTGTCCTTGCTACCGTACGTGGAAACATGCTTCTCCTTCTCAGACTTTGTGCGGATGGTTTCACAGCCAGTGATTCATCTCATTTATACAAGCTTTTTAAAAACACTGGCACTGTCAAAACTTCAGCTTTATCTGCACATACCTTATATTGGCAGTAGACGTGTGCGCAGTCACACGTATATTCCGTTCGCCGGTCTTAATGTGGTGCAGTTATTTGCAAAGACCCTAAAAAGCCGCACGAACCTCTGGGCTGGTACTTGTTCTGTGTGCAGGCACGCTGGGCAGGCCGAGCAGAGCTGACTGCCAGCCAGCGCTGGCCAGGTGCTGGTCCTGCTGCGGGTGGCTGCAGGCTGGTTTACGGCCACTTCATCTGCTCAGAGAAGCAGCAGCTCAATCGGGAAGTCAGTTCTTGCGTTTTTGTAGTGGTTTGCATCAAAATGCTTATCAGTATTAAGGGAAGTATTAAGGTGTTCAGGGGCGTAACAGGCCCTTGAAAGGGATTGCCCAGAGTTTTGTGCTGGGAAGTTTTTGTACATCGGGCAGCCGTTGTGAAGATCCTGCTGGAGCCGTTGGCTCAGCTGCTACAGGTGAGCAGGAGCTGCCAGCTGCTTCTGGGCTTCTGCGCTCACGTGTTTGCCTGGATTTTTGCTCGTGATTGCTGCCTTGTGAGTTTATTGTTCGCTGTGATGTTGAAGGTGCAGGAAGTTGTGTCAGAAGCTCTAAATCTGGAGAGCTTGTCTGCCTAAACTTCCCCACGATGACCCTGTTCCTGTTGGATATTTCTGCCGGCTGCCTGCGCTGCCCAGCTTTACCGGAGCTCTGTGCCTGGCTGCACCAGATCAGCTCATCAAAACCGGTTATGTTCAGAATGCAGAATAACATTAACTGTTGTTGTTTCTTTTAATTAACTACTGAAGAATCAATGCAGCCCTGTTACACGTGTCTCTTTTCCATACCAGTTGGTTGGCTGGTTACAAACTCAGGCTCCTGGGTTTCTCTCTATTGGCTTTTCAGTATGACAGTGTTACTGCGGTGGAGACACGGTGGTAACGCTGTGAGGGATCAGGATGTACTTTGCAATGTGTTGAATCTTGGAGCATTCCCTCTTCTGAGAGCTGGCACGTTGGAAGGACACTCTTTGGTCAGAAACCAGTGCAGTTCTAGGACAGGCTGACTTTAGAGAGTTGCCTAAGCTAAAGCTGTGGCTTCAATTTCAAGGTCATGTGTCTGATCAATAAACTGATAAAACAAAGCTGCTTAATAAAGATTGGTTGAAAAGTAGATATTGGAGCTATACAATGATTAAAAAAATCCTTTCAGTTGCTGAACGGGAAGCAATGCTCCTGTCATTCTGCGTATGAAAATTCGATGCTTAAAAGACCAGTAGAATCTATTACTCTGAAGCAGTAACATTTGACACGCGGAATATTACAAAATGAACCCAAAACAGAGGTAGCCAGCAGAGCGTACGAGCGGCTGCCCTTAAGCTTAGTAGTTTGCATGTCCCTGAAGTAACCACTGTTATAACCAAATGCTTATTGAACTGCCTGATGTAATTGTTCCCCCCTTTCTTTTCTCCTCAGACAATTTATGAAAACAGAATATACAGCCTTAAAATAGAATGTGGGCCTAAGTATCCAGAAGCACCTCCATTTGTAAGATTTGTAACAAAAATTAATATGAATGGAGTAAATAGTTCTAATGGAGTGGTAAGTTTTGGGGTTTTATTCATTTTATTGTGGTTTCATGTGCAGCTTCGAATTAATGCTTTGTTTATACTTGCAACTTGCTTAACTTGTTGCTTGCTGGTGCCATTTGCTTTGAGGAGAAGGAAAGGGGGTAGAAGGGAAGTAAACGCGCCGAGTGCGTTCTGAAATCAAAATGTGGAATTGGCTTTTCCTGCCCTTTTGCAGCTTACAAATAGTTGCATCACGTGGGGATTTGCTGTGCTTTGAGGAAACCACTTGCTTGCTTTTGCTTTCCTTTCGTTTCTCCCTCTCAGATTGCTTAGAGGATTGTTCGCCGGAGGGTGTGTGGGGGAGTTAAGGGTATCAAAGGTATCGATTCTGACAGGAATGGTCTCTTTGTCTGTTTTAGGTGGACCCCAGAGCCATATCAGTCCTAGCAAAATGGCAGAATTCTTATAGTATCAAAGTCGTTCTGCAAGAGCTTCGGCGTCTAATGATGTCTAAAGAAAATATGAAACTTCCTCAGCCACCTGAAGGACAATGTTACAGCAATTAATTAAAAAACAAACAAACATGCCCCCCTTATTCAATTTAAGCTGTCTTCATTTTCCACAGTAGTAAATTTTCTAGATGCATCTTGTAGACCTCAAAATACTGGAAAGGAAGTTCCCATTCAAAGGAAGTTTTTCTCGAGATACTGTAAATGATACTAATCTTTTTTCATTTGAAATATAAGTTGTGCTATAACAAATAATCCTGTCGTGTAACCACTGTCCACATAGCTGAACTTCTGGTATCAGGAAAAGTCTATTTAAATTTATTACTGTCAAGACCAGTGTGGCACATCTAACTTAACTGTGAAAGCATACATCCCACAATCACCTTGCTGTGTGTCTGGCCTGGGTTTGTTTTTTTTCTTTCTCTGTCTTTCGCAATAGAGTCGAAGCTCAGGGCTATTTATTAGAGTAGACACAAAGGTTTTTGCTTCCAGTACTGCACTGGGCTTTACGGACTACTAATGGGGATGTGTGCTAACCTCAGTCATCCCTCCCTTTGTGCTCTCTCTAGTAAAGGCTGAATGTGACTGTGGTCGTTGATGTTTTTTATTTTTTTTTTTTCTTTTTGAATGACCTGATAATCTGGGGCAAGCTTTCCCTTTTCACTTCGGCCAAGGCATAGATTGTATTTCTCTTCCTGGTCCCCCTCACCGCTGTCATGGGCTTTGGGTGAGGGATTCAGGGTTCTTTTAATCTCTTCCCTCTTCCCCTCTTTTTAGTGGGGGTGCTGCTTTCTTTTTGCCCCTCTTTGTGATTCCTCTCACCCCTGGCCAGCAGGGGTGAGCGTTGGGGCAATAACTCAACCTGTTCCCTCCTGCTTATCATTTTGGGTTCGCAACAAATTTAGTCTTCACCAGCCTGGGAAACGAGTATCTGTTCTGCTCGCAAACTGGGATTGTCCCTGTCCCTCCAGCGCTGCTGCCACACCACCCAGCTGGCCACGGCTGATGTTATCAGAGAGGCTCTTGACGTGGTGGAAAGAGCAGTAATTTACCAGGATGGCCAAATCTGCTGCTGCCAAACGTTAGTGGGGAAACACTGCTCACAGATTCGGAACACACACTCCAGCTCAAATAGTTGCATTTTGGTGCTCTGGATTGACCCAAGAATGTTAATCAATGAAGTGTGCACTTACGTTTGGCCCTTCTAACGATGTGACGACTGCAGACAAATCAAATCAGTGTAGCAGGTTGTGTTGGGATTCTGTAAGTCTCGGAGGGGAAATCTCTTCGTGAAGATTTTGGGGAAGCGATGCATACAGCAGACTAAGGACCTTTCTTGGCTTTGCGTCCTGGCAAATCACTGCCTTTTCTGGTTTACTGTCTCGGACCACTAACTGCTGAAATGTGGTGCAAGCTTACATACAGCCAACCTAGTGTGTCCTAAGTTTTATGAAAAATACAGTGTTTGTGTAAAAAAGAAAAAAAAAAAGGGTTAAAAAAAGGTAAAAAGTAAAAATAAACACATTTTAAAGCAGCAGCTATCAAGTCAATGAACAATTGATGTTTCCATTAACTCCTTTGAGGAAAATATTAGTTGTAAGGATTTAACATCCTCTGTAATTAAAGTTTAACATAACAGTATTCCATAAGCAGCCTTTTTATTGTATCAGACCATTGCCTGATTTTAATATAATAAAAGTGTGCATTAATATTAGAAGGCTTTAATTGTATTTATGTTTAGAATTTTGATCCCTAATGGAATTCTTGATCTCTTGGAAGTATCTTCCTACAGATCATGTTTAGCAAACAGTATGTAAACTGGTGGCAAAAGGCAATTGTCTTTATCCAGCTGCTGCTGCTGTGCCAAGGAGAATCTTTAGTTCTAGCTGAGACGTCAGGCTGCCGTAGGCTCGGCAGCTGGTAACGTTACGTGATGCTGAGGAGCTGCTGAAGTGCGTTTCTAGGTACATGTGCTGGCTGAGAGTGCTGTTGTTGCAAGGACCTTTATGTGCTGTAGTCCTGAGGAAGTGAAATCCCCTACAGCTGCATGTTACGCTGTCTGCGCAGTTCAAGGAGAACTTCAAACCTGAAATCTTACCTGTTTTCCCTCAAATAGTGAAGTGTAAAACGCTGACCTGCTCTCCAGATCTGGATAAAAATGGGGCTGTGAAATTTTGGCCTTTTCCAAGTGTAAAGCGTCTCTGCGTCAGAGGATGCCCAGAAGGTCCTCGTGCGTTCGCTCCAGCGCTGTGGTGAAACAAGGTTCTCCTGGGTTAGGAATGGAAAAGGGTGAGACCTTTTGTGAAACTTGGCAAAACTCGCTGCTGGCTCCTGGTCCGGAATACTGCTCCCACCTTCGGTAGCTGGGAGGGTTTCTGTGAAGACAACGCGACTACAGCTTTGTTAGCGTCGCGTATGTGTGTTTATTTAAAATAACTTGGTATCTAAAGATGTTAAATGGGAATCGGAACAATGCTTGGTAATTGCAGCGTGCCGCTTGATTATCTCTGTTTTTCAGAGCTGTTGTGAGCGTCCTTGTCCTGGTCAGGAGGATATGGTTGGTGCATGTTTGGGGCCTCCCCCAACCTTCGTACTTAAGTAACGATTTTAAAACCTTGAAACTGTCTGTTTTGTTTTGTTAGAGCATTCCACCCTGACCTGGGCCCTGCTCTGCTGAGAGCTATGCTGGCAGGAGCCGTGTGTAACAGCATTCGCCATACGAAGTCGGGTGGTGCTCTAAAAAAAAGGGTTCACTAAGTCTTCTCACCTAGGAGTTGTGCTCACTGAGTGCGCTATTATTCCGAGAATATTCCGAATTATATCAGTGCTCCAGTGCGCTGTTATTCCGAGAGGTGTGGAGAAATAACAGCCCGAGAGTCAGCTGCCCTTGAATCTACACACCCGGCTTTGTCGGGATGTGCAGCCTGAGAGACCCCAGCCCGCTTGCTTCTTTATGCTTCAGAAACGGGGTGGGGAGGTGAAGCAGTGTCTCACCGGTATTGATCCTGACCCTGGCAGCGTGAGGCGAAGTGTTACATTCATCCCCGCTGCCCTGCAGTTTGTGTCCTGAACCAGTGTCTCTTAGAGAAAGGTGTGAAGGCAGAGTGAATAAACTGAGTGCGTTGGCCGTACGATAAATGCCGTTCTTGGAGCAGGTGCTGCTGGAGGTGGCAGAAGCGGCAGTCGGGGAGGAGGCTGGTGTGAGCAGGAGCTGGCCCTGCAGCTGCCCCTCAGCGCTGGCTGCCCGGGCTCTGGGCACCATCCTTGTCCCCGGGCGCTGGGCGCTCCCCGTAGCCCCTCAGCCGGAGCGCGTCTGTGGGTGCGGAGCCAGCTTCCCCTCGGCTCCAAGGGTCGAGGCGGTAGAGGGAGCTCGCAGGCTTTGCAGGGCTCGCTCGGAGAGAGGACACATGCTCCTTGGTTTAAATGTTCCGTCCTCCTGTGGGAACCACTTTTCATATTTATTCCGAATCCATTTAAGTTTTAAAAGCCTGTTTGTTGCGGTTTTCTCACTGTACAGGCGTTAACCTGCTAGGGGGAAACCCAGCACTGCTGTGAGATTAATCGTTATTAAAGACTAATTGTTGTTCGCTTCTTACTTTGTTGTAAATAAGCTCTGTGTGTGTGTGTATGTAGGGAATGCGTGGTTAAATATGCCTTTTCTGTTCTCCTACAACTTCCTGCAGTGCTTTGGATTTAAAATTTTCGGTTTCCTCCACTATCGTTAGAATAGTAATTTTGAAGCCAAAGAGTGTCGTCAGCTGCTCTGCGAGACACCAGTCCTGCCGGTGGTTCACCCCACAGTTGTACAAGGACACGGAGCAGCATCAGCAGCCGGCGAGCGCGGCCGTGCTGTCGCTCTTGGGCAAACAGCCTGACCAAAGGACGAGCTGCTCCGAATGCTCTGTGTTAGCGCTGCCTCAGCGCGGTGACAGCAGAGCTTCCCGCAGCACTGCCGGGCAGCGGCGATGTGGAGAACGGGGTTAAGTTGTGCCAGTTTTAGTGGGGGAAACAAACCCACAGAGATCTGCAGTGGGACGGGCTCGTACTCCTTCACCAAAGACCAACCAGCCTTTGTAGCGTCTTGCCAGAGTCACAGGGGCGATTTGTGGCTTGCCTTGCCGTCTGTGGGAGCTGGCTGTGAGGTGTCTGAGGCCGCTGCTTTGCCTGCAGGACGGGGCTGTCTCCATCAGAGAACAGCACAGTGAATTCAGTGTTTTCCTCAAGCTGGCACCGGCTTAACGCGGCAACAAGGGAGTTCCAGTTCTGCACGTACCTGTCAATACGTGTCTGCTTCAAGCTCTACCTACCCACCCTGAGATGAAAGAGGGAGAAGAGAATTTGATAGTGATATCCTTAATATCTGAATTTTTTTTACATAGTGCTTTGTATTTAAGGAACTTTTTCTGGTGGCTTAGAGGTTTCCTAAGTCAGTGGAAGTTGCTGTATGGTGTTAATCCCTGGCTAGGGTGCTTCCCAGAGGCGTGCTGCCCTTGCTGCTGACCGAGATTCAGGTCCCTTAATAGCTCCTCCTTCTCTCTGGTCTTGCTGTAGCGGATCGCTGGGGAATGTGCTTAACTTCTAAGCCTGCGAAGAGCCCCAGTGAAGTCAATTTTAAGTTAGGCCCATGCTTAAGTGTTTTGTTGGACCAGAGCCAGCATGCTCAGCCTCTGCTAGGAAAGAGCCTTTTTTAGCCTTTATTGAGCATCTTCTTCCTAGTCCTCCCTTGGTGCTACATCCTTGGTGCTTGTGCCTTTACATTCTCCCCAGTTCTCCCACGTTTATTGTAACGAACGCAGAGCGGAAGATGGCATGGAAGATAAGGAGATAAGCGAGATTCTCATCGTTTTATATCTGTCAAGCATCTTGTCGCCTTTTTCATCTTTATCTCCTTTTAAATAAAACCTGCAAAGGGTTCTCAGAAATGTGGGTCCTGTCCTAATTTTCTGCCTCTCGAGCCAGGTTGTTGGTGGCTTTGCCCAGACACATCTAGAAAGCTCTGTGGTACCTTGGTGAGTAATAGGAGGGGAGAATAAATGTCAAATGGTCTGTCTAAAAGTCCCTTCCCCCTCTCTATTGCTCAACTTCTTTTATGTCCTCCTATTTCATGAGCTCTCCACTCACCAAAGAATGTTTCAGGATAGCCAAAGCTGAAGTTTCTTTTGGAAAAAAAAACAAGCAGGAGTTTTGGAAAGAAAAGGCAAGAAAACTTTTGAGCCATCTTAATCAGAAATGATGAGCCCATTTTGCCTTCTACTCACTCTTTTTATAGAGCTGCTTTAAACCCTCGGGTCTGTAATTGGCCTCATAGTGGTCTCCAGATCTACAGCGAGCAGGACTTTGGTTTGTCTCGCAGCGGAGGCGTGCTGGGGCAGACGTGTGCTCGTTTGCTGCTAGTAAGTGCAGGCAGGGGGGAGGTGGAGCAGGGGGGAGATGGAGCAGGGCTGGTGGCACTGATGCCACGCACCCAGGCTGGGGCAGGGTACCGGGGAGGTGGGTGAGCCCACACAGTCATGCACCTTCGGGAGTATTTCTGGAAGTGAGGAGCAATGTCTGATTACAGCTTTCTGCAGTCGTGGAGGCTCGAGAGCTGTGTCAAGGGGTTGGGATGTGCGCCGGCTGTACGGTCATCCCGGGGTGGTGCGCAGGGCTTGAGAAACAACCGTAGTGTGCAGAGATCTCGGTAAGGTATCTGCCAAACTCCTGTCCCTCCGAAGAGACCTCTTAAATCCCTGGGCTACCAGATTAGACGTTGTCCAAGGTTAGCGGCCAGATGTTTCTCAGCTGTTTGGACTGGTTTCCAGCTGAGACCAAATGAGTGGCTATCCAACATGTAAGTATTAATATAAACATTGCAGAGGCCTTGCCTTGAGTGAGCCATTAAAAACTTCCCACGATACTGTGAGCGGCGGTGGCTTCCTCAGAGAGCACCAGTATTCTGTATATCGCACTCGAGTATCCTGGGCGGGTCAGACGCGGGCTGCCACCTGCTCCTGCAGCGCTGGGGCCAGGCCTCCCCCTTGTTTTAGTGGCGCCAGAGCAGTGTGGTCCCTGGAATCTGATTATTTGTGTTAGCAGATAATTTAGGCCAGAAGGCTGAGAGTGTTCCCTTCCTTCCCTGGATGTCGTCATGCTTCCCAGCAAAACACAGTCCCGGGTCCTGTGTCCTTTCCCCTCCCCTCGCCCTGCAAGTACAACAAAAACACTTTCAACCTCCCTTCTTCTGGAGGGTCACTGTCCACTCGTTCTAAGCTAGGTTCTGGCTTGGGCGGGCTGGCCAGAAGGGGAGGATTTCATTAAATCCAGCATGTAGAGCCATGTTTTTAATTACTGCATGTATTAAAAAAAAACAATGAGTTTTTGATGTGTGGTTCTTCTGAAATACTCCTAATGCCACCCGTGAGCTTTGGTGTTCAGACATGAGTGATGAGAAATGACCCTCTGGTCTCCCACTGGCGTGAAACAAGACCCTTCTAACACTCCTCATCATTTTCATCAGGTTTTAATGTTCGATCCTCCAAGACGTGTCCTGCTCTGGCCCTACGCTGAGAAGAACTGCCAGTTGCTGTGCTAGTGAGAAGGGAAGCTAAACAAGAAGAGCTGTAGAGTCATAAATTGGATTAAATGTGCAAAATAATGAACAACCCTGAGAAAGCCAAGATTCCCATTTTTTCCTTAGAGAAAGTGTGCGTCGCTCCTGCGTCTGGAGGAGCAGCAGTGGGGGAACGGCTTTTCAGCACCCTCTTGCTTATTGACAAGTATTCGGCTAACGTCAAGGTTTTGTTACTTCTTGCAAAGCCCATCCCTGTTTTCTTCGTGGAGGCCACCTGAAGAGCACACGGTTCTGGCAAATGGCCCTGTTGCTTCTGGAAAGATCTTCAACTCACTTCACAGGGCAGAGGGCTCCTGCAGCAGGTGCTCGGGTCCTGCTGCCTTACACACCCCATGGCTGAATCGTTTCGCTTTAGCATCGGTAAAAGTCACACGCTTGACTACAACCATGTTTGAGGTGGACTCTGCAGCATGGAGCGGTGTGACTCTGGTGTTGCTCTGGAGACCAGAGAGCGGCTGCGGGAGTTCGTTAACAGAGGGTGAGGGTGGCTGTCGCGGTGGGTGTGAACTGCCCTGAGTTTAGGCAAGGGAGAAATCATCCAGCGATGTCTTTAATGGGATTAGTGGATCAGCTGCTGGAAGCAGCAGTGCTCCGATAATGTGCCCCTGCTCCTGCCGCTTCTTGCCCGCAGTCCGGGCTGTCCCACCTTGGCAAGGCGCTGGCCTGAAACCTGGCTCATCAGCCCTCACTGTTGCTAATGGGGGACTCTGCTGTGGGGTGTCCCCACCCCTGGCTGCAGGGGACCTCCAGCTCCGGTGAAAAACTGGCAGCGGAAGGCAGAAAGAGCCAGGCAAGGGGCTGGCTGACGGCTTTTTAGGCGCTGGGGAGCTCTTGCTCTGTGAGTGGTGTGAGGGAGGAGGTGGGAGCCCAGCCCCGGGCTGGCTCTGCAGTGGGGCTGCCAAGGCGGGGCAGGTCAAGGGGTGGCACAGGCTGTCGGCACAAAGGATGCTCTGGGCCCACCCAGCCCATCGGGCAGCAGGTGAAGAGTTGCCCACCACTGTGTGCTGGGGAGCCTGAACTTGCCAGATGCTTCACGGTACTCGCACTTGATGTCTTCCTGGGAGGAGCTGAGAGGTCTTGCTTTTGGGAACAATTCTCACTTTTAATTCTACAAGCACGGTAATTTAGCATTTGTGTACAAGAATACCTGTATTTTTGACATGTCCTGGCATGAATGAGAGCAGAATGCAGCTTCTCTGTATGTTGTTGGGAATATTTGAGTAACTGAGATGCTCTGAGCCGTGGTACAATGAAGTGACCTGTTTGTTCCCAGCCCTGGGTGTGCCCGCTGCTGCCCCAGCTGGACCCCGTCCGTGTCTGCAGCTCCCACACTTCAGTCATAACCACGGATTTGGGGGCTTTTGTTCCTGTGCATCCTCCGTAATCCGGCACCCCAGTTCCAATCCCCTCGGTGCATGCCCCTGGGAGGAGGAGAAGAGGCAGCACCTCAGGACCTGCTCCCAGGGCTGCTGTGCCAGGGGTGCGGAGCTGCTGCCCCAGTAACCCTCTGAAAGGTGGCAGTGGGCTTCTTGTGGTGCTTTCACCCATCATTTCTTGCTTGGCCAAACCCCCGCTGCAGAGCTTTGCTGCAGAAACTGCTCGCCCAGCTCTGATGAGCCAGTGGGGTTTTCAAACTCCCCGTGGGTGCATGAAATGTGCTGGGTTTTGCTTGGTGGCCGGTTTGCAGCGGGTGACGTGCCTGTGAGATGCTGCGCTCACATCCCTTGGTGGAGCGAACGTGTGCTGGCCCTAGTCCTGGTTGCAGTCCGGGAGCGGTCGGACCTGGGCCTGGGAGTTGGATCCGTTCCTCTTTCCACTCCCCGCCGCTCGGCATCCACGGCTGAGAAAAGGCTGCGTTTGGTTAAAAAGAGAATCGAGGGGTTATTTTCCTTCTCTAGCACAGGCGTTTCTGCGAGCGGGAATTGTCGGCCCTGGATGCTGCGATGCGTGTTTTCAATCATTCTGTTTCCTTGTATTTCTTGCTCATTTTTAACCCATTTCGATTTATTTTTAATGGCCCCGACACCCTTGTTTGTAATAATAAATAGCAAACGTGTGGACACAATGGGACTACTTCAGGTTCAAGTGTTTTTAATAACCTTGCAGTGAGAAATAGACCTGAGCCGAAATCTGGAGAAACCCGATGAAGACTCGCTGCTGCTGCAATGAAATACGGTTTCGGAGTGGCTGGGGGGGCCACACACCCCG
>NW_010425260.1:23390-24944 GCF_000710305.1 Buceros rhinoceros silvestris
GCTCGAATGAAATCCGGTTTCGGAGTGGCTGCGGTGCAAACAGCCCCGGACAGCGATCGCTTCACCGCTTTGACTCCTGGCCAGTCTTTTTAGACAAGACTCCCCTTTGTATCGCTCCAGTCCCTGACTTCCAAGCAGTGTTTTTGTCTTCCAGACATGACCTGATTTAAGCAAAGGAAAATCAAGGGGGTAGGTAAAGATTTTTTTTTTATTATTGTTGTTTCTCCGTGCCCCCGCAGCCCTTCTCAGCGTACACCCCGTCCTGAGCAGGGTAATTCCCATCTGGGATGTTGTAGCAGTGCAAGGCGAAGGGAAAAAGTGACGATCAGCATTGTGAGGCCTCGCGCTGCTTTAATTAAGTAAAACCTTATTAGCTATTTTCAATGGTTCAACAACTTTGAGGGAGTTGTTGTTTGCCAAGAAAAATAATCAGACGTGTCTGCCGGCAGCCGAGGCAGGCTCCTCGTGCCTGTAGTTTGAGGCAGAAGTCCGGGAAAAATGTTGCCCTGGGTCAGAGGCGGGTATCTGCCTTTCGGGAAAACAAGGATTTGGTTTTGGCGAACCACAGGGACCCCTGGGGAGGGAGCCCGCCCAGATCTCCTCCTTCCAGTGACCCCCTGCAAAGAGATGCTGGAGGTGAAGCCTCCTTGGCTGTGCCCTTGCAGGGCTCCCCAAACCTTCCCTTACACGAAAGGCCCCTTTCCCTGAACCTGGCAGCTCTCCCTGTGGGGGTTTCCCCTGCTCCTGCCCTCCCTCCTCCCGGGCATCCCTCCCGGGGACATGTGTAGAGGGTGGCTGTAGTCACACCACGCTGTGTCTGCCTTGGCGCCGAGCCGTGCTTTCCTGGCTGGTTTGGGGAGGAGGAATTGGCAGGAATTAGGGGAGGGAGGGGTGTGACAGTGAGTAGGGGACCCACTGCCGTGGCTGGTGAAGAGGCGCAGGATCCCATTGGGGAGGGACGCCGTGGGGAACCCCACCACCTCTGTGGCCCCCTGCTGTGTGCCTGCTGTGCCATGACCCCACCGCAATGGCAGGAATGAGAGGGGTGCAGTGGAGGCGGAGTCCTGCTGTGCCAGGGGATCCCCTGTCAGTTATTATCGTCCTCGTTAGCTGAGATGGAGCCCATCCAGGTACCCTGTGCTGGAGCGATTCCTGCCTCCAAGGCCTGGGCTGCGGCTGGGAGCAGCCCCTGGGGGCACGCGCTGAGCTTTGCATGGCCTCAGCTGGGCTGGGAGCGGGGAGCTCCTCTCCCTGCTCCCGCTGCAGAGAGCTGCCCTGTCCCAAGGCTGACTGGGGCCATGCTCAGCCCTTTGTCTTTACAGGGTCTTCTGCCCTATTTATCTTCCCCGAATGACATCTCCCCTCCCCACTCCATGCAACACCCCCTGAAAAATAATAAACGGCGGCAGGCTCTGTAAACAGAGCCTATCTCCGAAGCTGTTTGAAATGTAGACAGGCTCAAGTGAATTAGTTCAGCGAGGACTTAATTGCCGTCCTGTCTGTCAGCGTGCGGCGCTGAGGGGTAGCAGGGGAGCGCCGCGGCGGGGAGATGGA
>NW_010425260.1:25112-25412 GCF_000710305.1 Buceros rhinoceros silvestris
TGCCCTGCTCCAGAAACGTCGTCGTGGTGTGCCCCCCGCCGAGATAAGCGGTCTCTGCACCGTCCCCATCGCTGGCTCGTCCTGCTGCTCTGACCTCCTTGGCCTCCCCCGAAATCCAGCCTGGAATGAAAACTCTGGGAGAAGGGCCTGGGTTTGCAAAAAATGATCTGTTGTCCCTTCCCCGTGCCAGCTGCGGTGGGTTTGGCCCTGTTGGGGCTCAGGGCTGCTGGTCCCCACAGGCGGCAGAGGGGAACAGGGCTGTTAGTGAATGCTGATGGCACGGTTCTGTGTCCCGAAGTC
>NW_010425261.1:0-24194 GCF_000710305.1 Buceros rhinoceros silvestris
GGTATATCGGTCCCTCGACCCTTAACAAGTTGAGATTTGAACATTGAATCCTGTGTGTATGGGAGGGATTTGTCTTTGATAAAAATGCTTCAGACTTTTACACTTTCCCTTAATTTTTTTCACTATTACAGCTGGTTTTAGTATTGTGTACTTCTTGAGTTGACAATTAATTAAATCTTTGTTCGGCTACCAAAATCTATTGCTCGCTTTTAATTCTTTGAATCTGAATATTTGTCCTGCGCTACTTACCCAACTTCCGTTCATCAAAGCATTTTCATTTGTTTCAATTTAACTCATTGGCAGAGAATTTAATGTGGTGTTTACATCAATATATTAAATAAAATACCACATGATGATTAAAAATAATTTAACTGTTTGTTACCTGACTTGGAAGAAAATGTGTAGAAAGTTCCAGGCCACCTCAGTCATTGCTGATTCCTCAGAACGTATTGCTGTGTGTGCGTAGCTGTGTAGTATCTACTGGATACGTTGCATCATCCCAGACAGTGGTTTCAGGGTGAAGATGACGGTCTCCTATTGTGATGGGGATATTGTGGATCTGTGGTTTTCTGTCATAATGGAACCCATGCTTTCAAAGGCAGTAAACACGGAAGACCCTACTGTGCCTTTCTCTAAAGAGTATGGCAGAATTTATTTTCACATTCATTACCTTCTTCCAAGGTGAAATGTTTCCTATTGTGGAAAAAGCTTGTCTCAAATTAAGCAATGTGTTTTAGAGCTGCTGTTACCAGGATACTAACAGAATTACGCACAGTCATTCAAGTGGCATCCGTACGTCTGGTGAGGCCTCATAACAAAGTGCAGTTACACCGCTGACTCTTTGTGCTTCCTGCTCTACAACTCCAGTATCTGAGTGCCCACTAGTGATTGATTAAATAAATGTAAACCAACCCCCTCTGCAGCCAGACTTTTAAAATGGAACTCAGCAGTGCCGCTGAACTGCTCAACAGCCGCTCTCGCCTGGGGCGAAGCGTGCTAATGTCTTTGCCTGGTCACTTGGAGTCACCTTCTTGCAAAATACAGCTGAATATGTCAGCTGAAAAACTTGGTCTGAGGGAGTTTGAGATGCTGTTGAGGGCTTCTTCAGACTTCTCTAGGTGGGGCTAATGTTATGTGAGAACTCAACAAAATAGATGACTTGTGAAACCCAGAGCATGAGTTCCTGCTGCCTTAGAACTGTGATTTGTGTGGTTTGTGGGTCTTGGAGAGATGTTCTTCAACTGAGTGCTTAGGAGCTATGCAAACCTTGGAGAGCAGTGGGAACAAATGTAGCTGAGGCAGATGGTTAAATTTCTTTCATGTATATCTTCATAGGAAGTTTGTTGGAGAGTAAAATTTTAAGTAAGCAAGAAAAATAGTGGAATTGAGCTCTGGGCTGCAGGAGAGCAGACTTCGCTTTCTTCAAATACCTGTGAAAAGTCTGGTGAAAGGAGGCTGAGGGAAACCTTTGTTCTCTACAGTCCTTGCAGGGGCTTAAAGGAGGTGTAGGTGTGGTGCTGAGGGATATGGTTTAGTGGTGAGCTGGCAGTGCTGGGTTAATGGTTGGACTCGGTGATCCTAAAGGTCTTTTATAACCAAAATGATGCTATGATTTTGTGACTGTTTTCAGATTTTTTCCTTACTTTTCATTCACAGCTGCTCAGCATACGTTCCTCTTTCTTACTAATTTATTCATTTTACAGAAAAAATGTTCTCTTTAACAAGAAAAAAATTTTCCCTTTAAGAAGAAAAGAAACTAAGAAAAAATTGTGGTATAGAGCAGTTGCACGAGTCAGGTCACAGATGATCTCTTCATTTGTCGTGCTTGACAGTTCTTGCAGTTTATTTTTCATGGGGATCTAGATGTGGCCTTTATTCATTGCAGAGATTTATCCTTTTAAAGGTGCTCATTTAAACAGCATATACTTTTGGTATTTGAGGTGGATCTGTGCCAACTGAAGTCATAAAACGATTCAGTGAAAACAGGGCGGGGTTCTTTCTGTCTGAGGGGAAACTGTGGGCTGTGAGCAGCTATCTCCTCTCAAAATTTCAACCTGGATTTACATTACAAAACATTGATGATAAAAAGGAAATCACCCCGAATTTCATGTGGCTACCCTGTAAAAATGAACCTAAGCTGCTGTTGAGAGCATTACCTCCGTGAAAGTGCCAAACTGGAGCAACTTGATGGCATCTGTCGTTTTCTTTAGGGAGGTTACTTAATTCTTTCAGTCTCTGCTATGTTATGTCAGGGTTTGGTTTTTTTTTTCTCCATTGGTTTCCCGTTGTCTGATTTAATTAACAGGCAAATAAATTTATTTATTTATTTTTACCCTGTGTGTTCATGGAGTGTGTGTGTTTGTATGCAAGAG
The DNA here is from genome assembly GCF_000710305.1 of Buceros rhinoceros silvestris. Taxonomy (NCBI): domain Eukaryota; kingdom Metazoa; phylum Chordata; class Aves; order Bucerotiformes; family Bucerotidae; genus Buceros; species Buceros rhinoceros. The sequence continues at coordinate 2,373 of NW_010425261.1, forward strand.
ATGGAGGGGCTGGAAGGAGGTAGGTATGTGCAGCATTATGACTTTTGTGTTGCTATTTTCAGAATGCTAACTTGAATAGATGACTTTCAGTTAAAGTCTCAATTATCCAAGACACTGCGATTAGCTTGAAGAATTTAAATGGAACACATGGAAAAGTCAGTTGGTCCATCGCAAGCAGATGAACAGGTTGCAGGAAAGGCAGCAATTCCAGTCAGTTTGGAGTTACAACTGCTAGTAGTGAGTTGGTAATTGCTACAGTTGGTGACAGTGGTTCAATATAGCAGTGTTAATGAGTTAATTCTTCCACAGCAAGACTTGACAGTTGTGAATCCTAGAGCTATTTTCAGAGGTGTAATTTCCAATTACAGTCCTGCCTCCGAATTTCTGGGTTATAAGGAAATGCTTCTGCCACTTACTTGGATGTTCCTTGAAGTGAGCAATAAAAAATAATGAAAAGAAGAATGGTCTGATTCCCCTGGAACTGAGTTAAGACACTGCCACAGCAGAGGCTGCAGAAAATTGTGCAGGGTTTTGTGAGGTTTGTGGTTTAAAGAACAAGGGGGAAAAAGCTCCCACTGAACGGAAGAGATCTTGGTGGGGGAGCCTGGGTTTAACGAATGGGGTAATTAATGTCCTATGGCCACGTGCCGCAGAGCAGAGCGAGAAGAGGAGTCTGCCGTGTGGTGGTGTGTTTTGTCCTTGAGGTGTTTCCGGTTGGAGAAAGTCTCTTCTGGATAAAGTATCTTCCAGATACGTTGTGTGTGGTGTGGTGATAGAGGGAAGAATCCTTAGCTGCTGTTACATCCCTGTTTTCTGTTAATAGCTCAGGGTGTCAACAGCTTGAGTCCAGTGGGAGAACTGGGGAACCTGGGCAGTTCTCTGACCCTCTCCGGGGCTTTAATGTACAACCAGCCTTTCTGGCACTCGCCACCCTGGCTTCCGAGCAGTACATGCCATTCCCTGCAGCAGAGCAGAAGCTAGAGCAGACCAAACTCTGGACTTGCAGACTCTCAGGAAGAGGACACATTTGCAGGAAATGTTAAGGCCTGAAAACTGGGTTTGATCCAAATTGCATTGGCAGCACTTTATACTGGCTGTTTATGTTCCTTCACAGGGAGCTGCACAGTGCTGGCGGAGCAGGTGGTGATGCTGGTATGGGATATCACAAAGCTGCCACATCTTGTGTTGTAGGAGCCAGTGATTTTCCTCCATAAAACACTTTACAGAGAGGAAAGTGAAATTAGCAGCCTGGCTAATTGCTCAGAGGGTATAACAATGGGGGGCACCAATCAAGGGGCAGCAATGCTGAACAGGCAGGCGCTGGAGTGTCATTAACAGAGCTCTCGTTACTGCTGAGCGCAGGAATCGGCTGATGATATGAGGAGAGGGAAGACGAGGAGAAATGGTGTGACTGTCTAGAAAAGGGAAGCTCAGCGTGAAGGAAAGCTTTGGATTTTGGAGTTCCCTGGAGTTCCCTGGTGCTTTTCAGCTTCCTCTTTGTTAGGTCACTGTTTCAAGGAGAGAACAACTGTTGTTCTTCTGTTGTGTACCGAGTCCTTTTGTCCCTCTCCATCCCATCACAGATGGATATATATTCTTTACTAAGCTAAACTCGTGTTTGTTTCCCACATTTGAGTAAGTGTCTTTCCTTAAAAGTCTGATAAATTCAATTTAATAGTTGTGTAGTTACTTTAAGTCATAAACAAACTTTACTCAGACTTAGGAAATATGCTTGTAGTGAATGAAATTCTAAATGAAATGGATGAAATAAAGAGAATCGAGCTTCTCTATCTGTAGAATGTGGGTCACAAGCAAAACCGATCATTCCTAAATAGCGAATGTGAACACCATCTCAAAACAGGAAGATCAGGTAAAACTCAAAACTGCTACTGCTCTTTAGCTGGGTTAAGCTTTTGTCTTCCTTCTCTGCACACCTTTACAGGCCAATAATTTCCACTAAATGAGGTAGCTTATCAATTAATGCCCATTACCAGGATAATGGCTTTTTTTCTTGATAATAATTTGGCTGTGGAAGTCAGCTGCCAGATTTTTAATGGCTTGGTCTGACAGTGAGAGTTGAATACGCTAAATATGTTTGACTCATTCATGTTGTCTAATTTGCTTGCGCTACTGTTTTTGTTTTCTTCCTCATTAATCTTATAAGTCTCTGTGGAAACAGCAATCTTGTCAAAAAAAGAAAAGGAAAGGGCAGCATAGCAGCCCTCACTGCTGTACACTGAACGTACAAGCGCTTGAATATGTAGTGCATCATTCTCATGACAGCAAATAAGGAGTCTGGGAAATGGGTATTACCTGAACCAGTGAGATCACTGCAGATATAACGCATCAATTTGTTTGCTTTAAATTTCTTAAAGCTTGTTTGGTTGATTTATAGCCAGTTCCTTATTATTACCTATAGCCTCGGAGGAAGCAGTGACTTGCTCGAGTAATGTCCGGTAAAGTTGCACTGGGGAATATATGCACTGCTTGTAAACCTGGCTGAAAAAAAACCAGTGATGGAAACTTGTCCTCCTCTTGGATTTGGGTCTGTGCCCTTCAGAACCGCTATATCCTGATAAAAGATGAAGGTGAATCCAGTTAATAATGGCCCTAAGAGGAAGGTAACCTTTTGCTTTAAGTGAAACATTAGGTTACCTGACTAATGAATACCACTTAATGAAGTACTATATAGCACTGTCAGACATTTGAAATGTACTGTGCATGCTTGCGTTATAGGGCAAAATTTTACCTAGACAATTTCTTATGGCCGTTGAGAAGTTGAGACAGGTCCCATATACCATCTGAGGGGAGAGAACTGGAGAACCTGTGGCGTGGCTGAGCCCGTACTGTATGGGATCCGCCTGGGAGAAGACTGCGATAAAGCGGAGGTGCTGATGTAGAGCACAGATGTTGCTTTGCAGAGATGGAGCTCTTGGACAGCAGCGCTCTGTTAGCCTTTGTCACTACAGAGAGAGAAGCAGGCAGGGAACACGTCTCTGTGCTACCCCGAGAGGCTGCCCGTTGTCTTTGGGTGTTGTTTCACTGAAGATTGAACTGGCATCTGCTATGGTAAAAAAAAGAACATTTATTGGGAAACCAGGACCTTGGGAATTTGCTGAATGATAGAAGTCATATTTCTTATGTCATTCCAGTGTCTTTGGGTAGAATTGCAGAATTTGACGAGTCTGAAAATGGAGCATCTTCCTCCATATGTGTATGAGTTGTCTTTGTAATATGGAAGAGAATTAGTGCATGTCCATCAGTGTTCCACGGAGAGTGCTGTGCAGCTTCCTGAGTTCTTCAGTGGGAAAGGCAGGAGAAACACATGTTAAAATACAGTGGAAAGCCAAGGTATTTGGTGACCCTTTGACTAGGGTTGGAAATTGTAGTGAAAAAGAGCAAACAGAGATAAGGCAGTAAGCTAGCCATGTGTGCCAAAAAGAGTAAGGTGCTATCAGTACAACTTTGGTTTAAGCGTTGTCCCTGGATGTAATTTCAGTGATGTTCAGTGTGTACCGCACCATTTCCTCGGTAATTCCTTTTATCACTTGGACGTGGTACCGGTCAGGTGATGTTTGACCTCACTGGATTCACAGTGCTGCTTTTGCAGGGTTTGTGTAGCTGGTCTGTAACCACGGCTGGAGGCAGTGCTTGGTGAGTGCTAGAAAGTTACTGATGGCACTGGGGCATTACTGGGTGCAGGTGGCAGTGAGAGGTCATTGGTGTGAAGGAAAGTAATGTAGGTAAATGAAAGCAGTTAAGAAGTTTAATCATGGGAATGAGGTTTTCTTCCCTTACTCCAGTGATGAAAGCCTTGTGCTTACGTACAGCTCTTGTAGCCCAGTGTGCTCGTCCTTTAGTCTCAGCATTAAAAGCAATTGCAGGCCGTGTATGAAGTCACTTGCTCTGACTGAAGGTTGTTGTTACTCCAGTCCTTCGTCTGCTTGTGATGAACGTGTACGTTGCTTGCACATTCCCTGACCTGGTCATTTAAGGCACGTAAGGCGATAGGTTTGCAGTGGTGTAGTCTTGAACAAGTATTTGTCCAATAATTCTGAGGAGAGGTTATTAGAAGAATATACTGTCACTGTATACAACCAGTAATTTTAAAAAGCAAAAATATTCAATAAAAGCCACATGAGAAGCATAAATGAGTTGCTAGGAAACCCCTGATTTCTTTCCTGTTGTTCACCTCGGTGTTAGGTTTTACCAAGTCTTCTACCAAGGATGAGAAGAGGAAAAAAAAAAAATCTTCTTTTGAGCTTGTCCTCAGTTCAAACAAGCCGACACTGTTCCCTATCAGTATTCTGTGAGGCACCCGAGGCCCTCGTTTCTTTCTTTAACAGATGATTGATCTGGACCTGAGAATTGAGGGAACCTTGTAAAGTACTAAAGCAAACAAATGGAGATGGAGGGATTGATTGTGCTCTGCTGCAGTGATTTTATGCAAGTGTTTTTTAACCTTAAGAGACTTCTGGCTTTTGAATTGAAAAAAGGTTTGTATAAGCTTGAATCATTAATACCTTTATTTACTTTCAATTAGTGATGGGCTGAATGGTTCAAGGCAAAGTTCTGGGATGGAAAAACGTGGTGTATTTGGGATGGTGGTAGCTGGCAGTCAAGTTTTCACTGGATTTTTATGAGGACTGTAAGAGCTAAGATTTCTAGGTAGAGAGTTTGGGTGGCATAGGTGGAACTTGTTTCACTGGTCCCAGACAAAACCAGTACAACTGACTAAAATGTGGCCAGTAGTTTCAGAGAGGGATGGGAAGGCAAAGGGGAAGAGGAGCTGTATTGAGTATGTGTGAGAAAGGACTGAATCCCATGAAGAGAGTAACCGCAAAGGAAAAGAAGGCAGGATCACTGTTAGCAAATGGAAAAATGCTGTGAACAATGATACAGAATGATCCTGGAGGTTCAAAATGGCTTTTTTTCCCTCCTGTGTAATGGTTTAACTTGCGTCTATAAAGTGCATCCTTTCAGTGTACTTCATATAAACCCCAAAGCAGTGAAATACATGTTGACAGCCACTGTAAAGCATCCGGTCTTATTTATGTGCGGCGTAAGAGCAGTCCTTCCAGTGTACTTGAACTGCAGTGCAGGTAAACTCTGTGAAGTTGGGTTCGAATCAAAAGCGCTTTAGAGATTTCGTTCTGAAAAAGGAAGAAAAAAGTCTGCGATACAGCATTTGGCTGATTCACTTGAGTGGTTCATACGGCATCTTGACGTGTTGTAAGTAAAACAATTAGAGTTCATACTCATGGATTTCAACTCAAAATGTGAAGCTTCCAAGGAAGTCTTGAGTCTGATGCCTGCTGCTTCAAAAAGAGTTATGAGTAGGGACTTCTCATGGGATCTCATGATCTTTTCATTACTAATTGTTAAAAATAAAGGGGCTGTGTCAGTGTTCTCAGCAGGATTTTAATATCTGCATATTCTGGCTTGCCTGTCTGTGGTGATTTCCAGACTTAGAAGGTAAAAATACTTCCCCCTAAATCTTCTTTTTAGTGCTTAGCATAAAAGCCGCATAACAAGCAGTTGGTGTCAAAATTTATTCTTGAATTTAAAGATCATTTTTCTTCATCGCTGAACATCAGTCCAGGCTGGTTAGACCGCTGGAATGAGATGGGTGTTTGAAGACAAAGTTTATTTAACTACTGTTAACATAAAAATCAGCAGCCAGTCAAGTCAGGGAATCCAGGAGATGACTCCTTCACTCTGAAGAGATCGCTGCAGATGTTTCTCTAAAAATTGCAGTCATGTTTTATAAAGCAGGGGATATTCTGGCAGAAAGAAACTTGAACTTAAAATATTGGCAGTGCTTTCCAGGGAGGACAAGCAGAATTTATCATGTGTCCACTAAACGAACTAGCCAAATAAACATACTTAATTTTGCTGTTCAGGGTGTCATTCATCATCTTAATGATGGGGGAGCTGAATTCTATAGATAGACATTTTTCTGTAAGGCTTTTAATTCAGGGAGCACTGTTGTTTAACTGCTCTTCCTTCACTGAGAGCCATGCCCAGCAGTCACATCAGCTGCAACAAGAATTTAAACTGACAGCAGTTGGGTTTTATGCCTCTCTGTAAATATATTTTCAAATATCATTAAAACCAGATGAAAATAAAGCTTTGCTTTATGAAGTCAGTCACTGTTTTCTGGACTGTCACAGTTAAAGCAGTAAATACAAGCTCTCTACATTTATTTGCCAGAAAAAGTGGACATGCTCCTGAGAACTGTTGCCCAAGGCAGTATGGTACAAATCGATGTCAGTATAAGTTGGTGGCAAGACATAACAATAAATGTTGGCAAGATACTTAATTTTTTTCTTTCCAAAAGCCTGTGTTTATTAGATTGGCTGGATCCTGTCCCTTCTATAGTCTCAAAGCATTTGTGTTGCCTTTTTCCAGTTAAATTCTCTTCTCTTCTCCTGAAAAGTCTGAAGGCTTTCGCAAGCCTAATGACACAAACCTCAGCACGGTCCTGCCGCTGTGATACTGTTCACAGAGAGGATGGAAGTACAGCGTAAGTTAAGGTCGGAGCCATTGGGGGAACCCAAATTATTGTACTCTTCCTGCAAAGCTTTAATCTCTTGACATTCTCGAGTTTGCAGTTTTGCTGATTACTTCCTAACTGTTAAGAAGGAAAAAATGGTTGATGCTATCTGAGCTTTGTTTTCCTTTATACATCCCATTCCTTCCTCTTCTATTTTGGTTGTGAACGCCCTTTTCTTTCATTTGCCATGCCTTGGCGCCTTGTTATCCTATGTTCTTCTTCATCCCAAATCTACCCTAACCACTAGAGAGGGGAAAATTCTGCGGAGTTTTTCTCCATAGCAGATTGAAAAATCACTCCTTTCCAGTTGTATTCCTGGCAAGCGTTGTTCTTTGCGCTGTAGTTTTCACTCTGCTTTTGTAGCCTGAACTGACCTCACTCACTCGTCACTTTCAAAGCCCTTCAAACTACCAGCTCAAACTGTTTTATCTTAAATTATTTTCGGTTTGATGATGAAGGCTGGGTTTGACTTAATTAGCAATAATGTGGTCCTGGTCATGAATGATGGATGAAACAATGACTAAATTAATACTGACCTGCTGCTGGAAGTGAGAGTAGAAGTCAGGTTCATCAAACAATGATGAACTTTTGAGGACTGTGTATGTCGGAGAGTCAGTAAAAGCATTTTAATACCATCTAACGGGTGACGGAATTTTATGTGTTGTTCCATACTCACATATGTATCATATGTTAAATAGCCGTGTTAAATTTTAGGCTGCTCACATGCCTTTGCAATGAGAAAAAAAATATTGCTGCTGCAAGTACATTTTTGAACCTCCACTAAGGAAAACTCTTTTAGATTGTTAGCGAAGAAAGGAAACCAATTTATTAGTGCCAGCCATCCTGGAGGCTTTACTTCACTCTTCCTGGCACAGATAGGTCTCAGAAAACAGGTCTAATGATCAGAGAGTCATAAATAAGCCTCCTGGGAATGGCTGTTACCTGCCTTCTGTGCTCTGTGGCATGGGAAAAATACTAATAAAAAAAGAGTAAAAGCCTTATGTAACATTCAATACTGTATTTTGTGAAAAATTGTCCTTTGTATTTTGTATATTTCATACCTTTATGTTTTATACAAATAATCGCATCTTAGTAGGTTTGGTTTTGCATCACGTTCAGCAGTGCAAATGGATCGTGTTATTTATCCAGTATTAGCAGAAATTGTGGAGCAGGGGAATCCTTAGCTGGCTGAAAGTCAGTCGTGGTGAAATGGGGAGATACCTCAAAGCTGCGGAGAGGAGGACAGTATTTTTTATTTCCAAGCAGTGTTTCCACAATGAGAGTAAAACGGTGGTTGTGTATCAGGCTCAGGATGGTGCCTGTGTGCTGCTTCCAGAAAAGCAGTGGAGTATTTCTTTTGGTGCAGAGTTGCCTTTAAGTCTCTGTGAGATTGAAGCTGCATTTCAGCGAGTTCTTACTGACCACACATTGCTGCTAAAGTAGCCAGGATGCCGAATTGCAGAGCTGCCTTTGTAACTTTGTGAGTTATGGAATGCTACAAGTGGCCAGATATTTAGTTTGCTCACTCTTTTTCTTGTATCGAAAGTAATAGCACTGCTGTCCTAAGGGGTTTCAGGTTTCTTCAGGAACTGCTTTCAAGGAGAAACACTGAGGAAATGAGCTTTTACAAACAAATTACCAGGAATGCAGTTATGTTTTACATACTTCTCTTAGACTAACTCAATCAAATTAATAGAATAGCTTTCAGACTGCTCTTTTCCAAGGCAATACCATGGTAAAGACAGGGCATCTCCCGATTCAAAAGAGGCAGGTGCTCTCCTGAAGCTGTCTCAGAGAGATACTGCTCTTCAGGCACGTGCTTGCTGGACTGTATGATTACGTTTCAGTTTTTCATTATAGTTGTTCTTTGGGGTGAGTGGGTCAGGAATTTCAATCCTTTGGTTTGGATCAGGTTCAGGTCAGTAAAAACTTTCAGTGACCTGACCCAGCCATGAACCAAAGATAGTCCCAGAAGTTTCCCTGGAGATGGAAACTGGACTCCTGATGATGTTTATCAGCTGGTGACACAATATGGCTTTTGAGATAACATATGACATTGTGGGGTGCTCATGATCACAAACCCTTGTTTGGATACAAAAAAGGAATGGACCTTTTACTGAGTCGGATAAAGTTGCTAGTCACATTGTCATTTGCTTTGAGTTCACTTGAATGGGTCTGGGAATCTCTAATTTTTACAATGTGTTCCAAGGCTTTTATCTCTGCTCGATCTATTTTTAAATGTTTTTTATTTTTTCAGCTAATTTGCAGATTCTCAGAGTATAAACTTACCATCCAGGACCACAGTACCATATGGCTTTATGGTTTCATTGATTAGTTTCACCTTATTACCTTTAATTTATTAGAAAAAAAAGGAAAGGTCCTATATGCCATAGGTCATATAATTGAGATCAAAACAGCAAGGACAAGAGCTGCTGCCGACGTCCTATGAGAAGAACTGAGCCAGGGAGTATTTGCGCATATACTCTGTGCGCTGTTGTGTGGTCCAGCTTAGCTTAGACAAAACTAGCTTCTCCTCTTCTTGCTGTCTGTTCTTTGGTGCCTACCCTGACCCCCATGCCTGGGCACTAAGATTGTCTTCAAGAATCTCCTCTGAAATGTTCCATGTATACTATGACATGGAACGATGAGTGAGGGGCCATTAAAAATACAGGTAACGTTATTTGAGACTGTAGATGTCAAAAGATTTGACACCTCTAAAGCTTCTCCATGCCCAAGAGGTCTTTGTACCTGGAAGGCTGAGTAATCTGCATCGTCATGATAACTTTGACAGTTGCTACCAAAATTATGATGATAAGGTGAAAATGCACCAAAATGCTTAGCTACTTTTTCCCAGTTAATCCCCAATCCCTATTTCTTAGTTAACCCCTAATCCCTATTTCTTAGTTTTCTGTTAATAGCAGCTAGAGTGTGTCTGGCAGCATCTCTTGGTGCGGAGTTTCAGTTGTGTGGTTGGTTTTTTTAGGACAACTATTTGTTTGTAGTTGTCTAGTGTAGCCAGTTAAATTTGTTTAGTAACAGAATCTGTCCTGTCGTCCAGGTAGCGCTGACCTGCAGATCTGTGCCCTCTCTAGAGCACTGAGCGTCCCTGGCACACTTCCCTGGAATGCTCTCTATCTCCCACTGGAAAGGATATTGGTTTCAGTCTCCCAGCTTGAAGCTGTTGGCAGCAGATGAGCCTTCATCTCCTTCTACGTAACTCTGCTCTTCTTTCCCCCCACAGCAATGGCAGTAACAGCGTGTGGGGGAGAGAAATCCAGGTAGAACATGACACCAAGGCTCCCCTGTGTTTGAAGAAGTGAACGGAAGCATGAGGGCATAGAGGGGTATGTTTTATCCCTTAACGAGATTATTTTTTGCAAAGCTTGCGTTACCACAAGGTCCCAAGATTGATAGGCCTTATCATCGTTAACCTAGTTTGTAACCTCCTTCCCTTTCAATTCACCCAGATCAGACATTAATAATAAGAACTCTAAGATAAATAGAGATGGATGTTTTATTAAGATAAATAAGATGGATGTCTCGGGGAACAGCACTGCAGAACAAGTTTGATTTTGGACTGCAGCATAGTTTGAAGCTGTTCTTTCAAATGGATGTTCTCTTCCGGTTATTGTCAGACTGCTTTAGTCAGCGTTAAATTAAGGAATGAAAGCACTTTGGGTGATAAATAGGAGGAGCTGATGGCTCTACTGGGAGATTTGTGAAACTGTACCTTCTTAGAAAGTATATTATTTAACAGGGCAAAAACAACCCAGTAAAACCAGCCTGCAGTGAAACGAGGGGAGTTGTGAGGGCTGCCCTTCCCTGCCCCCTGGTCCCGCTAACAGGTTCTGCGGGCTCCATTAACTAGCACACTAAACTCACAGTTACCACGTTTCTAACCTGATTTCAGGTCATTCATTTTTGGGAAAAATACTACTGGGGAACGTGTGAGTAAAGATTCCGTGGATTTCCTTTATGACCTTTCTTATTTCTGAGCAGCTAGAAGAAAGACACGTACTCTGCCCAGTCTGAGGCCAGTCTGTCCTGCTCTAGCACAGACCTTGCTTCAACTCTACCGTGCAAATACTGCGTGTGTCTGTACTCTGATCTCTCCCGCTCTGCTTGGTCCATACCAATGACAGGTTTTTAGGGGGTTTTCTACAGGAACTTTGATCATCAGTTGTGTTCTCTCATGTGCTGTGCACACACTGATTTTGTCCACCTACAGTCTAAATTTTGGCTGCAATATACCTCCCAAAGACAGCCAGTCATAGCTGGAAGGCATCAAATGGTGGAGGATCTCTTGGTAGTTTCTTCTACTAATTTCCCACACAAACTGTTAACAATTTGTGTCTTCAGTACTGAAATCATCTGGCTTCTGCTTCCAGCCATTTGTTCCCCTGTTACGCCTTTCTGCTAGAGTAAAGAACTCCTAAGGCCAGGAGTTTCTCCACTACGATTGTCATCTCTCAAATCTTTTAGATAAACTAGGTGGTGGAGCTCTTTGGGTCCTTTAGAGTGAGGCGTTCTGGGTTTTTTGCCTGCTTCTCATCTGTGGCTTTTTGGACATCTATTTCTTTGCAATGCTTGCTTATTTTATTATCCCAGTTACTGCACACAGCGTCTTTGTAAGAGGTTTTGAAAATACACTGATCTGCCAAAATCACACAATCAGATGTTTACATCATGTACCCAAACCAGTGGAGTGATGACGTTCCACACGTAGAGAGTTACCAGAAGTGTGTGGCCAGGAGTTTCCCAGCTAATGTTTGAAGCTGGAGGCTGATGTTCTTGGAAATGATCGAACTTTCCTGTGTTCCAGAACAAGAACAATGAATCTCATTGTCAAATTCTTCAGAACTTGTTTCAGACATCACTTTGTGAGCCAGGTTTTCAACTGGGATAAGTCAGTGTAGGGCTGGGGGCAGTAGCTCAGATTTCAGCACTCAGCTGAAGACCTAAGATATGTAGGAAATTAATAATTTTTGCATTGACTTTTTAAAGATAATTACTGTGATCCCTTTTTCAATTAGTAAAAGTTAATGCTCACCAATTCTTGTTCCAGAAACAGACTGACTTTGTATCAGCAAAATACCTGGCAACCAGGCTCGAACAGGTCTACCAAGTAAATTGTTGCTCGGACTCCAAACTTTTGCGATTCTGCTGTAGTGTGATGCCCTGGTAGCAGGCTTGCTGTTTGTCAGATGGGGCTACCAGCCAGCTAGAGCAGACTAATGGCCGTCTGACTTGTGAGTTGCTTGAACTGTGAAGGTGCTCCAAGCTGAAAAAGCTGGAGATAGATATATTTAAATGTCACCTTAACTGTGTAGATCATAGTCTTCCTCTAAATTTTTTTCTAATCCTCCAGAGACTGTCCTTTCTTAAAATTTCACATACTATTCGCTGCAAATCAACAATACCTAAAGGGAAATACTTTGTATGTCCCTGTGGTGTCTATTGTCCAGTATTATTTCCATGTGTGCTGAATTCATTGTACGAGAGACCTGCTGGGGCACTTTCCATACATCTGGCTGGTTAGAAAATTTATTGTACTAGGAAATTACAAAGGGAGTTTTGGTGCTAGTTTTATTTTGTTGAAATCAGACTGAAGGGATTTCTCTGTGTGTTCTAGATGTAATTTTTACCATAGCTGGAAGCTTTTAGGCTTAAACCATTGAAAGTGTCTTTTTTAGGCTTAAACCATTGAAAGTGTATTTTCTTCAGCTAATTGGACTGATCTAAAACCTCTGTGTACATGAATTTGGCCGATGGCTTTTCCCCTGAAATGTGCTTAGACTGACTTGGAACCACACAATTTAGGAGCCTTATGTTTAAGAGGTGAGATTGAAAATTACTGTCTTTCTGGTTATTCTCCATGATCAATAAATAACTGAGACTTCAGGAACCCCTGGGGTATACTCTGGGCTGGGCGAGGATTAGATAAAATGACTCTGTTTGTGTAGCTTGTTTGACTTAGGTTCATCAGCCTCCTCCTGTTTAAATTGAATCTTTCTACACTAAATTCATTATCATTAGGTAATCTAACAAAACAGAAAAAATCAGTCAAGTTTGATATCTCTTCCCCAGGGACCTACAACAAAAGTTGCAGCGCAGTAGAATATATTACATCATACCTTGTTGTACTGAAAGTGGGAGCTTTCTCTTGGGAGCTACGGTCCGAGTTCCAAACTCAATCAGGAATCAATATTTTAGCGGGATTTTTTGACATTTTTTTTGTGTTCAATTTCTTGATCAATTCTTCTTGGGAGGGCAGAGGTGGAGGTGTATAGAAGGTTGTGGAAGGACTGAGCACAGTAAGGGGATGTGTGATGATACATCTGTGCACAGATTTGTTGTTTTGAATACCGTGTGGTACATGTATGTAAAGAACCTTCGAGACTTCTGCCTTATCTTCTACATTAGAAAGTGGAAAGAAAAATCTCATCTTTAAAAGGCCTGATCTTGGTGATCCACAGGTGCTGGGAAGATTTAGTCCAAATTTGAGCAGGATAGCATTTTCACCAGTAAAACCCAGGTTTGTAGTTCCCTGTTATAAGTTTGGCAACTCTAATTGCTTGTAAAAATTACATTATTTATCCACTTTTAATGTGGGTCAGGTGGCTCATTTTTTTAACTACTGCTTGAACATGAGTCTTTTAGAGTTTGGTAATACAATTTTGGACGAGCTATGAAGTTTCTTGGAAGAGGAAAATATTAAATATTTAGGTTTTTTTTTTTTAAAAAAGAACCCAAACCACATGTGGTGTATATAAAGATGCTAAAATACGTGGAGCCTGTTTGTTCCGTTATTCGTAATGTGGTTGGCCAACTGAGTCAGGGTTCTGCTCCCCTGTTGAGCCATTTAAAGCAAGAATAAAAAGGGGTACGTGATAAATGCTTTACGGCAATATGTGAAAACTTAATATAGTTTCAAAAACTTATTTCCTCCTCTTAGTCTGCAAATAGTTGTATTTTTCAGCATTGCATTCATGGGAGTATTTGTGAAGAGGGAATTCGTAGAAGAATGGTTGGATTTTGAAAAAATGGATAGGAGGGAAGGCAGGAAGAGATCCTTGAAGCTGATCAAGATGAACAGTGGTTTAAATGGAAATGACTCTTTGGACTGTGGTGGAATGTTTTTGTCTGTCCGCCTGCTCGTTCTGAGGCAGGAGAACAAACGTTGAAGAGGTGGAATCTCAGTGAAACGATGATGAGTAATGAATGTCATATATTTGATTTACTGTTTACAACTTTCCTTTTTCACTGCTGAGTATGAAAAAGTAATAGAACACGTCTGTGTTTGCAGAATCTGGAATGCCATATATCTAAATTGTGTGAAAAACAGGATTGATTCGAAAGCGTTTCAGAAATGCTGTCTTATTGGCAGTACTTCTTGTGATGTTTATAGAGGACATGGGTGTACAGAAGCACAGCTGGAACTCCTGAAATGCAGTGAGCATTCACTTGTTCCTTGTATCTCCGCTGAAACATTCCAGCAAGAGCAACCAAAGTGCCACTTGGTTAGAGTCATTTCAGCAGTGCATTGTAATAGACAAAGCCACCAGTAGAGACCAGTTTTATGTTGTGTTATTGAGCTCAAAGTCAATAGAGTAGTACGAGAACAAGTCAACGATTTCATTCTGTGCTCTGCCCGAATCACTGTGGTGACAAGGACAGATTTCATGTACCTGTAGCTGTTTCCCTAGCCATGTGTAACTGTTGCTAGCATAAAAAGCTGTAGGCTTAAGATTGGTCTTCTGTTCTTAGCCACGTTCACCCCTTTTTTTGCTAAATTAGAAAAAATGTGTCGGCGATAACCTGGAGCTTTGCTTTCCAAAAGAGAGCAGTAATTGTGTAAAGAGTGTGAGATAGCGCTCTACCCATACTGCTTAACTGTGATTATGTCCAGTGTACTTCAGCATAGTTTATGACTTTTCTAAAAAAAGTTTGCTGAAACTCATTTTACTATTTGAATTATGTATAAAATCAATTTTTTTGCAAATGAGTTACTATAAGTAACAAGTTACTGTAAGTATTGGCAATATTTAATTTATTACTGCATTAAGAAAGTCGTCTGGTTTTCTGAATGAAGAAAGGTAGGATAGTCTTGGGAGGGAGGCTAGAACAAGACTAGAACTCAGACCTTTTGCATTCAAAGCCCTGAGTGTGCCTTATAATCATGTTTCATTTCTGTCCTTTTGGCTCTTAAGATCCTCAGCTTTTTGGAGGAAAGGCTGTTTCTGCTCTGGCAGGTACAGCGAGGCCCCTTGTAGTTTTTAGATGCTAGTGCAGTACTAATGTGTGAGAGCTGTCTAGAGCTCAAAAGTCAAAGGAAAAACTAAAATTCACCGTTCACCAAAAGCAGTAATTGGTACAATGACAGTTGATGTCAGGAGAATACCAGGAGTTTGGGTTTTACTTTTTTTTTTTTTTCCTGAATGCATCCTGTTCCTGCTGTGAAGGGAGGGTTTCAGAAGGCACGCTAGTGAAAACCACAGTGGCTTTTGAGCACGGAGGCTGTTCTCATGCCTGGAACGTTTGTCAGAACAGTCTCTCTCATTATTATAAACTAGGCAGGTGAATTTTAATGTCTACCCATGTGTTCCTATGTTGTGCCTTTTTTTTAAATTAGAAGTTTGACACTTTTTTCCAGCCTGTACCCTAGATGCAAATTAGCTTTCTTGAAACAGAGATCATGTGGGATAGGAAGCAGCTTTCATCTCTCTGAGGCAAGGGGCTGCCTTCAGTTAACGGAATTCCTGCAGGTCCAACTCAAAGTCTAAGCTTCTGTCCATCAATGTGAACTGGTGGTGTGAAGTTTGTAAAGTACTCCCATTACATGCAGATCAAACATACCCTTGTTCAGAGCCATCTAGACTTTTCTGCCTCTTTGCATTTCCCTCTAGGCATAAATTAAGCATACTTGGTATAACTGGTTTTTTTCCTAAGGATGTTACTAGATCAACATGTGTATTTTTGCTTACTACAAAGAAAATGCATTTTTTCTGCGAAGAAAAATGCGTTTTGTTTTATGATTTTGCAAGTTCACTGAGAAATGTGTGTGCTTGTGGATATATACCATAAAAGTATGTAGAAAATGCGTGCAAAATATTTACTGCTCATGTAGAAATACTTCATGTACCTCCTAGTACAACAAAGGCATTTTTCAGTTTGCTGTGGTGTGTCTTGTAAAAGTATGAGTTCCTAATAATGCAGGATAAATAAAAATGCCAGCTGATGCAGTGGAGAACGTGTTAGGCTATAGATATACCGAGTAGAAACAATTCAGAGGAAGCAAAGGATTTGAAACTTGAGCATAAATATTGTGCCCACATAGCGCATTGCAATCTTTCTGCAGTGCCACAGTATTAATAATGTATGAATTCTGCCTCATTTACATTCCAGGGCTTCCTCCTGGAATAGCTGGCCATGGGATTTGCGGCATTTTCTCTACCGCTTCGGACTACCAAGGTTTAGTCCCTGGGTCTGTTGTCAACATGCAGGACCAAGGTCTCTCCAGGATTAGCAGAAGTTTAATCTCTTTGCAGTAAGGTGAGAAGGTATTAATTTTTAAATTTTTTCCCCATAAATAGTGTTAACGGAACCTCTTGGTGGTTGTGTTCGTGCTGGTTTGATTTGGGGGGATTGATAAGGCCTGACATTAAGTATCTGAGTAATTTTTCCACAGAATCGCTTTCCTTTTGATGGACACTGCATCGCAGGAGGCTGACAGACTGTTCCCTTTGAAAGGACAATGTTTCCCATCTACCCAGAACAAATTTCTTTGAAGAAAGGAGTTTTGCGCTGTTGATGAGGTTTATGCATAGTCTGTGCACAGACCCTCTTGTGCCTCAAAAAGACCTCTCAGTGAGGCCAGGCTCTGGGTCAATAATGTTTCTCAGCTGTAAACTCCTGTACAAGTGCGAGGTTACTACTGGGTGGTGAAAGCTCTCAGAAACCCTGTAGCTGTGTCACGTAAGCTAGTAGACTAAAGTCTTTAACCTCCTGAGCAACATCGGGCAGGGTCTGTGGTGGGTAATGTTGTCGGAGAAGTAGTAAAGTACGCTTAGGAGAAATGGTCAGAAATCCTTTGGTAGTTTCTTAGCTGCGTCGTTGGAGAATTTACCTATGTCTGTCAGCTCCAAGTTCAGGTTCCTCCTGCCTTTATGGAGAAAAGACAAAGACTTTGGCCTCTCTTACCTTGTCTGGTGAATTATTGTTTTAATCCCACATTTCCAAAGCTCCTTTCCTTAAAAATTCATCAGAAGCAGTATTTTTTGACCCCGAATGATTTTTGCTTTTATTTATTGATTTTTTTAAACATGTTAGTTAAAAAATCTGAAATTCTTCTTAGTTTTAACAAGCTCAAAAGAAATTTAAACATATTTCTCCATCTAGTTCTGCTCCTGCACTTGCTCCATATTCTACTCTCTCTGACTTGAGGTGGCCAACCAGTTCTTCGCTTTGAGCAAGACTTCTCCCGATAGATTGCCAGCCTCCACTCGCCCTGCTGCTGTCTCTAGCTAGTCTGTGGTATGTGTGTGTGTCTGAATTGCCAAACACACATAAATCATGCCTTAAGGTCATCTTTATTACTTGCTT
Organism: Buceros rhinoceros silvestris; assembly: GCF_000710305.1. NCBI lineage: Eukaryota > Metazoa > Chordata > Aves > Bucerotiformes > Bucerotidae > Buceros > Buceros rhinoceros. The sequence continues at coordinate 19,531 of NW_010425261.1, forward strand.
CTGCTTCCTTAGGAAGTGCATCATCCATCAGTGTTTGTGAGCCTGCGTCCCTGTCATCTCAGGGGCTGGCGCGTCTCTGACTGGGGCTGATGTTAGCGGCAGCGACCGAGGGAGCCGGGGGTTCAAGAGGCAGAGGGTAACTCCGTGAAGGAGAACCAGTACAGATTCTGCTGATGGAGTGGAAAAAAATTGAAGCAAGTAGCGGGACTCTTGTCAGATCAGTGATGCCCTTGCAGTTTTTCCACTCTCTCTCTCTAAAGATACCGTACTTGAAACAAGCCTGAGGCAAAGTGATAGTGGTGCTGTGGAAGCGTGCTGGGCTCACTGGCATTTTGCATCACTTTGCTTTGTCCCTGGCTTTCGGTATGTTAGGAGCTGCCTCTGTATGCGAGTATTTCCTAAATTCTGTACAGTTCCTCACATGGCGTTGGGAAGACTCTGTTATACCATTGGATGGGTGATAACCAGCCTGTGAACATGAGAGGCACAGTTACTTGTTAAACTGCCCAAAGGCCCGTGAGAAACTTGCTTCCCAAGAATTTGGGAAAGTGTCCTTATTGTGAAGACGCCTAAGAGCACGAGTCTCGCTCCTGGAGTGCGGAACTGGTCCGTGGAGGAGAGGCAACTGGCTGTATCATGTTCCATCAGTGAGCACTCTCCATCCCACCAAACTGAACAGGTTCATTGAATCATGGAAGATACTGTGTGCCTTTTAAAAATGTGCTTAGTGGGTAGAGCCGCACTGCTCGCCTTTCCTCTCGGTCTGCTCTTGTATCACCTCAGGCTGCGTTCTGTCACATGTTAAGTCTACAGAAATTTGGGCTCAGTCAGTGATATGGTAAGAGATGGTAAAACTCGCACGGGAAGAAGAATTGATAATTTTGAGGCTTTTTCTCTGAATCAGATCTCATTCACGCCTCCTTACTCCCATGCTAACTAGCACTTTGCTGTTAATTTTTTAATAAGACATAAACCCCATCTGGAATATTGCAACAGTTTTAAATTAATCTTTCCTTTAATTTCCAATTAATTTGTTTTATTGGTTCTCATCCCTGTTCATTTCCCATGAACTGTCTGTTCAGCCCTGCATGCATTTCTTTTTGCAAAAAGCATGAAATATTACTGTTACATTTGTAGTGCGTGAATACTTGCGGAACCTCAGAACAATTAACTTTGTCCAGGAGAAGCACCAAAAGACTGGGAAAATCTTCTAAATTGTACCTGCCTTGGCTAGGATTCTTGTGCCCAGCTGAATTCTTACACCATGGAAAAATCTTGTTGAGAAATTGGAGGGTAGAAAAATCTCCAGAGAGGAAGCTTCTCTGAGATCTTTCTTTCAGGTCTTGTTCCTAGTCAAGATGTATATACAATCTTTTCAAGGTATTTGGGCACTGGGCTTAATGATCCTTGCCAGAGCCCAGAACCGCATGAAAACAAGTAACTAAAATAAACTCCGTTAATTGGACAAAGCAGAGTTTTCAAATCTGTCTGATTTAAGGTTTGGGAGAACAGTTCTCTTTAATTTCCAAGGTTTCCCTTCTCTGTTTTGTGGCCTCTCCTACTCTTTAAGATTTATTTACAGAGATGGTTTTAGCTTTTTCTGTCATAGATAACAGAGTGACGTCGATTCAGTTGCTGTGTGTTTTGATAGATGAATTCCCTAATGTTCATCAAAATGATTTGGACTATCTTTTAAGTGCCAAAAAAAAGTCCTTACAGAGGTAGCACTTGCAGATGTATTGAGAGCAACTGACTAGTGGTCACAGAAATGCCTGAATAAGGACTTGCTTCCCAACCCACATCATTCCCAACATTTTAGGCATGAAAAAGAGGTATCTGAAGTCTCAGTAAAAAGAGACTTTTGGCTGATGTTTCCCTCAAAGCTTATTCTACTTTAAGGGCATTTTTGTGCCTGCATTCAACGTAGGAAAGTTGAAACCAAAGAACGTTTTGCTTTAATATGGATGCAACTCTTATCTTAGCATTTAGATTAATCATTCCCTGTAAAATAATACAATATGTGTTTTAACATGTCCGAGAGAAATAGTTTAGAGTTATTAACTTGATTCAGTAACCCAGAATTAAGGATTCCTGAAACTATGTCAAGGGCTCTTGATATTTTGGTTTTCATTACATGGAGAAAGACTTGTGTCAGCAAAGAGGGAGTTTCTTTTCTTACCAGACTGTATCTCACCAGTCCTTTGAACTCAGAGACAGCTCTTGAAAACACTCCTAAAGGCTCAGGTTTAACGTCAGGATTAAGGAATGCTCAGATAGCCTGGAAGCCCACTCCATTCTGCCTGTGCCATGGAAAACTGGAGAGTACAGTTCATCCTAAAATGGTTTTAAAGCTTTCTAATCTGTTCCAACCTTACAGGAAAATTCCGCAAAGAATTTTAATTCAAGCATGTGCACAATCTCAGTGAAGGAAAATTCAAATAGAGTTTGAGAGACCTATTTCTTAACAAAATCCTGTAAAAAAGTACCTGCCCTTTTAGAAATGTAAACTTATCCTTTACCTAACGGTTGGACCCGATGATCTCTTCCAACTGAGTGATTCTGTGAAATAGACTTAATCTTGGTTTGTTTTTTCCAAGTCATCTTTTGATCAGATTTACTCACTTCAAGAGGTACATAGGCAGGATACTGACCTGCTGGGTACATCACTGTAGTGACACTGTGGTAGTCAACTGCTCCCGTATTCAGCAGCTGAACACTTTGACCTGTGTCCTCACCTGAAGATTTAACTTTATATTTTGTTCCTGTAAGCACCTGAGGGTTGTTACCAGACAGCCCGCAGGAAGGTGTGGGGCTGAGTAGAGTGATGGGCCAGGCTGCATGTGCGTGTCTTTGTATACAGAGGTGATGAACTGCAGATGTGTAGACTTGGCAGCAGAGCAGTGTTAGAGCTGCCTTCGTTCCTCTGATGCACCCAGATGTTGCATCCTTCTCACTCTCATCCCGTAAGTTAGTTTTTCCCACTGTCTGGTTCTGTGCTTGGGTTGGAGGACTGTCTTTGGATACTGTTTTCTGATAATTGGGAATATTGTGATAGCGGTTCTTTTTTTTTTTTTTTTTTTTTTTTTTTTTTTTTTTTTTTTTTTTTTTTTACCTTGGTTGTTACACATCGTGCAAAGGAAATCTCACCTTTCTGCCGGTTCAGGGTAATTGAAGAGAACTCCTTAAGCCAGCAGAAAGTGATAGAATCCATTACACACAGGATGTTAGGAAAGCTTGCCTGTGCTAATACAGGAGAAACTACTCTGAATGCACAATCTCTATAGTGAAATGGATGATAAAATCAATCATCTAACGTGTCCAATTTTAAAGGAGATCAGCTGATTTGGAAGAAAACTAAGCAAGATTCACATTGACTCGCGTTTTGGTCACAAGGTGCAAAGTGCTTAAGTTTCTGTGTTTTAACAAGGTACTACCAGCAGGTCACCCAAATAATTCCTCGGCATATGTTTCTCAGTTGTGATACAGGCTGGATGAAATGATTGTAAAAACTCTTAAGAGTGCTTTTTCCTTTGCAAAGGCTGTGGGTTAACAGCACACTTGACTCAATATTCTTTTTTAGATGTGTACGTGATGTTTATAAAAGTCAATTTACTGTTTGCATTGCACTTTCTCTCCTGAAACCTGTTTCAAGGCGTACAGATGAAATGATTGTAAAAACTTTAAGAGTGCTTTTTCCTTTGCAAAGGCTGGGGGTTAACAGCACACTTGACTCAATATTCTTTTTTAGATGTGTACGTGATGTTTATGAAAGTCAATTTACTGTTTGCATTGCACTTTCTCTCCTGAAACCTGTTTCAAGGCGTACATTGGTATAAGAGTGTATTTTGAGCATTGAGTTCTGAAATATTTTTCTCTTTGGATTTTGAAGCATTACTGATTGCCTCAGAAGTTGTGAACCCTACATAAAGTGTGTTCTTGAGCTGAAAGTACAGGAATTTGGATGTGTAAAGCCTCCCGCTTTCTCCATGTGTGATATTCCAGTGTGATGCCGTTCCTTTGGAGCGGATGTGACTTATGCCTGTTGTGGCAGAGCGGGTGTGTGTTACATGGGACTCTGTACAGCTGACCACACACACACGCCCCAAGGTGATAAAGACATCTGGGTGGGAACCCAGCTAGCTAAAGGCTACCTTAGAATTTCAATGTAATTTCCCATTTCAGTCACCCTGATAGGTGATGGGAAATGCATTTATTTGTGGATGAATGGGAAATGTCAGGGAGTACAAAATTAATATTTTTCAAGCTTCATTTTTGGTAATAAATATGCAGCTTTAAAGAAAACAGCATCACTGCTGCCACTCTGGAGCTGCTTTGAAGATGGGCCCAGATGAATGCTCCAGTTGACTAATCTCCGTAGCTAGGGTTTGCGTTTTCTTCAGAGTGAGATCCCTGCTCCCTGTGTCAAGGTTATCTTGGTGATAGGCTGTGAAACAGCCAGACTGTGCACCAGTGGGTGGATGTGCAGAACTTTGACAGTCCCGGCATTGATCCTACTCCTGCATGAAATGGCTTTATCAAGCCTATAATTAGAAATGAAATCGTCTTAAATGGTTTCCACACAGCTTGCCTTTCAAAGAGGTTCCAGTTTCACATAACTTCATATAAACAGAGAATCAGAAGATATAACCAGATACCACAGTTCC